>NC_133107.1:39435685-39610074 GCF_022965805.1 Primulina eburnea | reverse complement strand
GAATGAAGAGGGCACAGGATAGGCAAGCAAAATACGCCAATATCAGACGCAGACCGTTGATATTGAGCAGGGAACAGAGTATTTTGAAAATTTCATCACACCTTCAGAGGCGTCGTCAGATTTGGCAAGCGGGGAAAATTGTCTCCTAGATACGTCGGTCCTAATGAGATCCTTGAGAAGATTGGCTATCGAGCTTACAGCTTGCTCTTCCTCCTCCTTTGTCGGGGAATACATGATGTTTTTCATGTATCGTGTTGCGCAGATATATGCCAAGATGATCCCATGTCATTCAGCCTGACGAAGCCGAGCTAGATCAGACTCTGAGCTATGTTGAAAAACCAGTACAGATTCTTGATCGGAAAGAAACACCTTAGAACCAAGACCATTCCGCTTGTGAAGATTCAGTGGAGTCGTCCTGGCATCGAGGAAGCAACTTGGGAGACAGAATCTGATAGACAGAACAACATCCCGAGCTATTCATATGATGTGAGTCTACTTTCAGTTTTGATTATAGTTGTTTTGTGTATACTTGCATGATTATTTGCTTACGAGTTCGAGACGAACTCCTGTCTAAGAGGGGGAGAATGTAAGGCTCGAGAATTATCATTGTCATTGATGTTAGATTTGAAGAGGTGAGAATGCATGACATAAAAATGAGAATTTTTAAGAATGGCCGAAGCCATACCGCACCTGCGCCTCGGACAAGACCGCACCCACGTGTATATTATTCAGAATTATGAAGTTTGGCCGTACAAATCACACCGCCACCCGCGGTCTTGCAGAGATGCGCACCGCGGTCGACGATTTCTGGAAAATGAATGCTGCCGAAACAGAGCGCCACCGCGCTAAGAAACTTACCGCACCCCGCGGTGCTGCATTCGAGAATGCAACCTTCGATTTTAATGTTGACACATGGCGGTATATATATATATTTGTGCTGAGTCTTCATTCTTCTACTTCAGCAGACTGAACCGAGAGATTCTTTTCATTGTCTTCAAGCTTCTCAAGGCAATATTGTGCAAGATTTAACCATCCAAAGTTTGATTCAAGTATAGATTCTTGTTCCTTGCATCATAGGCTTCAAAGGGTACTTTTATTACCTTGCACATGTTTCGAATATGCATGTTTGAAAGAAATTCAGATTGAGCTTTAGATTATGTTCTTGACATGTTGAACTTGATAGATTCACTACCGATCGAATTACGAATGTCGTATGCATTATTTTGGAATTCCAGCATGTATATCGAGTATGGGAAGAATTGAGCATTTATTATGGGTTTTGATGAGAGATTATTGTTTGATTATCGGTATGCGAGACTACGCGTTATGCCGTCGATTGTATCAAAACCAGTATTGATTTGTATATTAAGTTGATTTGTAAGGCTCGAGAATTATTAGTTGTCTTGATGTTAGATTTGAAGAGGAGATGCATGTCATAAAAATGAGTATGTTGAGCAAGCATGGCCGAAGCCACAACCGCCCCCGCGGTACAGAAGACACCGCACCCGCGGTGTTTTGGACAGAAAGTTTGGTAGGTTTTGCGAAGCACGACCGCACCACGCGGTCATGCAAGAGCCGCACCCCGACATCGGAATTCGGAAATGATATTGCTGCCGAGAGTTCATCGCACCCCCGCTCTTGATATACCGCACCCCGCGGTATGCGTGTCATTTGAAGCATAAACACCGTCCCTTTGCATGCAATATATATAGGTGTCTTCATTCCCTGCATTCAGAACAAGAACCGAGACCTCTCTCATGGAATCTTTCAAGCTTTTCTTCATAGCACACTTGAATTGTGAGAGATTTACCCATCTGATTTGGAATCGAGGTGAAGATTCTTGCTCCTGGTATCACAAGCCATAAGGGTAATACTTTTTTATTCACTTGCACCATGTTTCGAAATATATGTGTTGGGGAATTCAGATTTGAGTTAGAATATGTGTTTCTTGATATCTTGAGCTTGGTATATTCGTTACCGGATTGATTTTCGGAAACCGTATGCTATTATTCGAACTTTCAGCATGTATTATGTTATAGGTTGTATAGATTTCAGCTTGTGTATTGAGGTGTTATGAGATTATGATGTGATGGTGAGTGAGTATAATTTGTTGTGAATTACGGTATCGAAGAATACGCGGCCGTTTAGCCGTCACTTGTACCGAGACTGATTATGATTATTCCAAGACCTTGCTTGAGTTGTGTTTTGAATAGAACATTTGTATATGGTCTGTTCAGATTATCTTGACAGAGTGACATTCGACTTCAAGATCTCGACACAGACCAGTGCGACAAGAAAGGTATAATTCATTGGTCACGGATTGCACAACTCGATTCAGATTTGATACGAGTTTTTTCCCTAAATCACATACTATATTGTTTTACATTTGATTAATGTAATGTATTATTTATTGATTATATTCGAGTCCTGAGATAGGAGATTTGGCAGATTGGCCAAAACTAGACGTTCCGGGGTATCGACGCATAGTAGTAGAGTTTCTCTATGTGTAGACCCTCGATACAGAGTTGACCCGAAGTCTAGGAATAAGACGTACCATCACCCCAGTGGTTTTGGGTAGGTGACAGACCGTCTTATTCACACCGGTATCCCTAGATTAGAAACGAATCGAGTCAAGAACTATATGTTAGACAGACTTGTTCTTTTACCCTGTTGTAGATTTAACATTCATATTACTTGATATAGCTATGCTTTTGTATAGGATTATTACATTGCATGCATCCATGTTTAATACGGGATATGTTCTCACCGAGTTATCCGGCTGTTGTCGTGTCTGTTATGTGTGCATGGCGACAGGTGGGCAGGATCTGGGTCACGAGGCAGATGAGAGATTGTTGATAAGCGTGGAGATCTCGGGCGTTGAAGAGTCCTAGTTTTTCTATGAAGACTTTGTACTACTTATGTTTGTAGTTGGTAATCTAAACACTATGTATGGTTGGACTAGACAGACTGTATGTACATTATGTTGTTTATTTCAGTTAAGACTTTCTGCTTTAAATTATACATTTGAATTAATGTTAACAAATTTTTAACCCATTTTTTGAACAAAGATCCAATTAAATCCCAAAAGATTGAGTTAGAGCCCTGGTCCCCACATGATTGAGATGTATTTTGATAGAATGTGTCTACACATTGCCATTTCAATTGGGATTGGCGACATTGAACTCAAGACTTAGACTACGACACCGGCTATTCGACAAAAAGGTATAATTCATGTGGTCACGGATTGCACAACTCGATTCAGACTTGATACAGTTTCCCTAATCACATACTAGATTGTTATTACATTTGATTATGTAATGTCTTATTTATTGATTTATATTCGAGTCTGAGATAGAGATTTTGGCAGATTGGGCCAAAACTAGACGTTCGGTGTATCGACGCATAGGAGCAATTTGACTCTATGTGTAGACCCCGATACAGAGCGTGACCCGAAGTCTAGGATAAGCTTAACCGTCACCAATCCCCGATGTGGTTGGGTAGTTGACAGACAGTCTTATTCACAACCGGATCCCTAGATTAGAAATCGGTCAAAAACTAGACGTTGGATACAGATTTGTATTCCTTTACATGTTGTAATGTGTTATTCATGTGCATTGTATATGCTATGCATTGTGTTGATTTATTACTTGCATGCATACATGTTTTATAATGGGATTTGTCTCACCAGTTATCCGGCGTTGTTGTCGTGTCTGTATGTGTGCATGGCACAGTGTGGGCAGATCTGGGGTCTCGAGCTCAGAAAGAGATTGACGATCACGTGGAGATCTGGGCGTGAAGAATTTCTAGTGTTCCCTATAACCTTGTACTACTTATATTGCTATACGGGATTGAAAACACTAAGTGTATATTGTACTAACCAGACTTGTTGTACTCTGTGTTGTTAAAATTCATCGTAAGTACATTATGCTTTATTAACCGTTTGAATTAATTTAAAAACAGCAAATTTTTGACCCACATGATTTTCGGAGCAAATACCAATAAATTCCAAAAGAATTGAGTTAGAGCCCGAGTCCCCACATTTTTGACACGTGATGATTGCTAGATTTTTACCCCTTCGATTTATGTTTAAGTACGCTTATTGGTTTGATGAGTGTGGCCATTTTAAAACTTCGCTAATTTTTTAAAACAAGTCAATATTTAACGATATTTTTAGAACAGTATATTTTCCAGTAGTGGTTGCATTCATGTAAAAATATTTAAAATGTTCATTCTTCGAAAATGTGAGCTTTAATGAAAAAAAATCTTCCACATTTTAAATTAGGAGACGTTCCAAAACAAGGTTCACATAGCTACATAACATAATAAGTCTACATCATGATAAAAAAAATATATATCTAATGCATATGCAAACATAAATCGGGAATAACAGAACCAATAAACGTTACGATACAACTGGAATAATGCTCGCGAACACCACACAGGGAAGCGACAACTCTGTCATGTCAGCTAACAACCCCGCCCTGCCAAGTATGCGAGGTTATTCCTTATTTTATGTCTTACTAACAAACCCCTGATTGCGACCACCTGCATATCTGATAACATACACAGATGGCAACCACAGACCAACTAGATGGAAATTAATCCCAGATCTCACAGCCTCAAAGGCTGGCATTAACCCACGAGATTGTTCAATCACATATACGGTCCCATGTTGTATATGCCATAGCCACACATAATCCCGAGATAACAACAGTGGGTTAGATAACAATGGATATCAATCAACGGGCTAACAAGAACAATAGGGATCAATGATGTCATAATAAGATGCCCTAATGGCTAAATGGCCAATAATGTGTCCACAATAATAACATTATCACAACAAATCAGTTACAACTAAAATAGTCAACAAGTCATAGATACGATCAATTGTACTTAAAAAATGGCAATTAAACATGATATATTTTTAGGCGTCGTATGTTTCTGAGCCTTAACTACCTATACCAACTTTGAAAATCCAGATCGACTCTTACTTCACGATCCTCGGCCTAAAACCAAAAAAAAAAATGCCGATCATGAAAACTACATATATTCCAATGTCCCAATTGACACAAAGAGACTAATCAGATATCGCGCAATATTACTCAATCATATCCGCCAATGGAAATGAAAGAAACGCAGTATCCCTAAGTTTTTCCAGTTGAAACCATATTCAATTCCCAAAATTTTAACCCACATTACTTGAACTTATATATCAGAAGAAGAGAAAAAAAATATGTTTCTCGACAATTTTTCCATCCACTGAGCAAGTTTCATCCAACCGCAAACTCTATCATTTTTGATAGAAATTTAAAATTCTTGTCCATTTTGAAGAATAAATTGTAGATCGAAAACTTTCATTGAATTAAAATTATAAAAAGTCCTATTGCCTAAGGTCTTATCTTGAATTACATAAATATTCTACACACTCAAATCAGAATTCGGTTTTGGAGACGGTTTGGTAAAATCAAATATCAATCATGTCCTAAGTCTAAATCCCTTTTTTAGTGCTATATACAGCTACGAAAGCACTACAAAGGTTTGTTGTGAGAGAAGTTTACAATTCAAGCTCTAAAATTCACCAAGCAACACAAAAACAACTCACCAAAAATCCGGTAGAATTTGCGCAAACAATAGAGCCGCCGGAAAAGTTACTCGTCTAGCCGAATCCTTGCTCAAAAATTATGTTTTATTTCTTGCATCGAAGCTAAGGATTTGAAAGAGAGACATCCCTATCAAAAGAATTATGAGTTTTTTTCGACTTGTTTGACGAAGAGATTGGTGACTTTACTCAGCTGCTACCAACAATGATGGGAATTGTGGTTTCCTTCGTTTATTCTTTTCCTCTTATTTACTTATAAATGGGGTTATGAAGGTATGTGTGTACTATACATATACAACATATATACTATTTTTTTATTATTAAATGGTTTTCAAAAATGTAACTCCGGTTCATTGCTCCCCGGTTTGTCTTTTATTATTTGCTCTCTCGTGTCTTATTTGATTTTAAATCTTTTTATTCTTTGAATTCTCAGATATTCAAAATACATATTTTTAACACATGTTCTAAAATTATTTGCTAAATCAATTATTTTTAATTTACAACTCAATAATTATTCTAACTCATGCCAATTGGGTCCGGATAATTATTACATGCCTTACACTCTCCTTCCCTTTAAAACAAAATCGTCTCGAAATTTTCGTTTACAGACATACATCTTACCTCACACGATACAAAAACAACTATACAATACGAAGAATCAAACATATATGATAAAAGATGCTCTCATCTTCTCTCTGTTTCACGTTGATTCTTCTACCACCTGCCTCGATCCTCGACCACGGAACTCAAAACAAGTGGTATAAATTATTACGTAAAACGTTATCTTCATATCCATGACACAAATATGTATACTCAGTATAACCTAGAGAATGATCAAGTTTCAACTATCAAGCTGCATCACAAAGAGGATCAGGCTCATACTTACGCAACATAGAAACATGAAAACCATCATTGATGCAGACCAAAGACTGGGGCAAAATCAACGAATCAGCGCAAAGTATCAATACGCTCAACAACTTGATGGGCTAACGAAACGAGGTGACAACTTACCTCTCATACCAAACGGAACAACACTCTAAACGAGATATCCACTCAGAAACACAAATCTCCGACTTTGACATTCTAGAGGTCGACTACGTTTTTAAGCATAACTAGCTTCCGATCTTGAGATGCTTTCATCTTTTCACGAATCCATGGAACTTGGCTCATCATTTCCGAATAAAATTTCAGCTCAGCCATTGGCTTTTCCTTCACCGGGGGACATCATCCCCAACAACGAGGCGATCTACATCGTCGTCCATAACAAAGTCCTCAATGAACAGCCATTACCAATAGTCACCTGAAAACTGTTGTTATAAGAGAACTCAACTAATGGTAAAACTTCTTGCCAACTGTCTTTAAAATCCATGACACGCCGAACAGATTCCTGAGTGTTTTGAATCGTATGCTTTGTCCTGACTCCACTGTAGGAAGTGTAAACTCAGTACTCAGTTGCAATCTTGTACCATTTTTTTTTTTAAACTAGTCCGACCTTCGGAATTAAATCGAGGGTCACGATCTGAAACTATTGCAACAATGAACTCGATGAAGTCTGACACGACATTTCAATATACCGATGAGCCACCTTCTTGTACGAATACGGTCAATATAATAAAGTGTGCAAGATGTCGATAAGCTATCGACAACATGGCAATAAGTAATGGTAATTTGTGGACAAATCCATAGTCAGGCTCCTAGTTCCACTGAGGAACCTCAAGTTCTGCAATAATCCTCCTAGTCTCATTCGTTTCAGTTTGACTTCCTGACAGATCATACAAGAGCCACAAACTCCAGCCACACACATCATTTTTTTCAAGTCTTCTTCGACCAAAACTGAGGCCGTGTGGCATATGATACAGTGTACCTGCTCCTAGGTGGATACTATATCGAGTACAATTAGCTTCTTTAAGATGTTGGTTTAGTACGCACTTCAGGGAATCTTTGGACAACCCATCTACCATTAAACTAAGAGAAGCATCTGAGTGGAATTGTGAACCAGATGGTGGTCCTAAAACTCTAACTCAGAAGATTTTCAGACTCGATAACATTTTCCTTCTGAGCTGACTTTTAACAATCTAAATCAACTTAGCTCCAAAAGAAATCTGAGATAACACAACATCTGTACCTTGGACTTGAAAATCCAACCCAGAATGCAAATATCCTCTCGTACTTACAACATGCATCGATGTAAATTAACATCAACACCTATGCTCAAAGCATCGGCCAATGACATTCACTTTTCCCGATGATACGGATTTCACAATCAGATCTTAAAAGATTCCAGCCAACGCCTCTGTCCTCATAGTTCAATCTGACTAGAGGACAACTACTAAGCTTTTTGTGATCGTAATTTAGATTTACCATTCTCACCAAACAAAATATGTCTTCATATCTTGAGAGCAAAAACGATAGCAGCCCACGTCAGAGTATATACAGGAACTAGACTCATTCCGTTTTCAATGACGAGAACATATCCACAACTCATGCCAGGATGCATCAGTACACAACCTATGTAATTGTCCTAGATTATAAATATGAACAATGAGATTGTGAGTGGGACATGGAAATGACCGCACCCACGCTTAGAGGGGGTGCACTCCGCGATCATAAAATGTGTGAATTTGTGGAGGTGAGGCCGAAACCTGAACCGCACACCCGCATCCAGGAGCCACCGCACCCTAGCGGTGCTGGACAAAAATGAGAGTTTTTATTCGAGCCACACACACCGCACCCGCGGTCGATTGTCCAGTAGGGTGTAGGTGAATTTTATTCGAAGCATATCGATCCCGCACTGCCAACATGACCGTCACGCCGCGGTCTTCTGAATTTAGAAATGAAAAATGGGGAATGCCGAAGCTTGAGCGCACAACCGCGGTCTAGACGGAGCGCACCTCCGCGGTGATGCATCGACGAATCCACCATTCTCTTGAAGAGCCTGACACATGCATGGGTATAATTATACTTAAATTGTGCTGAGTCTTCACTTTCACACAACCCCTTCCATCACTGAGAAACGAAGAGAGTGGAGATACGCTTAACTCCTTAATGTTTTAAGTTGTTGAGTTTTGAGAATTACACAATCAAACTTAAAAAATCCAGACGAATTCTGTTCCCTCTCGACAAGGGTTCAAAGGGTATACTTTTTATATCTTGTCAGGGATGTTTTGAAGTTAAACTGTTGTCAGACTCTGATATGGGTTTAATAGATGTTTTCTTGAGATCATAGATGTCTAGAATCGGTAACGTTGATGACCGGATATCGTTTGTGATTGTTGTGTATTTCAGCATGTATTGATTGAGTCATGCAGCATTTTCAGAGTGAATGGTTTTTATGGCATTGGATATTGAATTGAAGCTTTTAATGTGTTGAAATACATTTAGATTGAAATTAAGTGGTAAATCATCGAGAACACGCCGTTTCTTGATGGCCGTCAAACTCCCGTATCAGACTGATTATAGATTTGTATATAGATGTCTTGTAAGTTATAGATGGATAAAATGTGTACGACATGGATATTTCAGATCAGAGATTGACCAATTTGGACATCGGATAGACCTTCGACTACGACATATTGTGCGACGAAGTATAACTATTGATTATAGGGAAGACAGACTCGAATCAGATTTTGATTGGAGTTTCTCAACAAATCACATACTAGATGTTAGTGTTTATGTATTCTGATATATTTGGGGATTTGTTTTATAGATTATATTCCAATCTCTTGATATGATCAATGCCTTTGTCTAAATTTATATTCAACATGGAAAAATAGAGAAGTCATTGACATATTTTCACACTAGACCGTTCGTGTTCGACGCATAGGAGCAACTTCCTCCGATGTAACATTCGATACAGACACGACCGAGTCTAGAGAGTAAGACGTACAGTTACCATCGATTGTAGGGTAGGTTAACAGACAGTGACCCGTCTTATTCACCCCGGGATCCCTAAGTAGATCGAGTGGAGTCAAGAACCATGATTGATTTGCCATTGCATGTTTTTATAGATTGTTTTCATAGACTATGGGAACGTTCGGTTTTATGTTACATGCATGCGATTGGCCTTTATATGATTTTATTATGCATATGCATGTAATCCATGTTTTATACTGTATTTGTTCTCACCGGGGGGGAAGGTCCGCTGTTGTGTGTCTGATGTGGCATAACAACAGGTGGGGCCAGGATCTGGGTCACGACAGAGATGAGTTTCGAGATGCGGGTGACTACGGCCGCAAAGATGACCTATGGCTTCTAGACTTGTATTATTTGTACTTATGTTTTTGTATTAAACTTTACACTAGTTTGGAGTGATGTAAGTACCAGAATGAGACTATTGTATGTTGAGAAATAAACATAGAACTCGCTTAATGCGTATTTTCTATACATTAGAATTAAGTTGAAAAGCGAAAATTTGACCCCATTTTCTCACAATCCTTAATCCCCCAGACAGAAATCGATTTAGAAGTTCGCGTCCCCACACCAACATGTGCGTATCAAGCCATAGGTCGTGTTGACTGAGATAGAATAAGATGAGCGGGAGATCGAGTCATCTTCCTGCTTTTTTGATGTGCGAAGCAATTATTTTATTGTTTTTCCTATTTATGTTTTGGTATATATATGATTGATTTAAGCATAATAATTGGTCAGACTGATCAGAACCGTTCTGGATCAGAGGTATATGATCAGAGGAGGCTAGACAGCTATTAACTGTTGTATAATTGTTTGATAACGCATAAATGCCGCTAGAAGGATACGCAACACCGGCTCTGACAAGTGCCAGAACAGGGGAGTCACGTCAGGTACTCAGATGGACGTAACCGCTACCTTACCGACCCCCGATGGAGACTCTGTTGAAGCGGTTTCAGTCGTTTCGACCCCCACTTTGAAAGGCCTGACAATGCAGCGGATTGCGAAACTGGCTGGATATATAGAAATTCTCTTTGAGCACTGCCTATTCAGATGAACGTCGAGTAAGCAGTTGGGGCAGCAATTCACGAGGTGGCCAGAGTTGGTGGCAATAACGCAAAACGAGCCTAGAACACAAGGTAATTGATATTACATGGAAAGTGTTAAAGATGAAGTTTACCAACGTTTCTTCCAGTATCATTAAACCTCAAAGACCGAAGGGTAAGAGTTTGCTAATTTGAGACAGGGCATGAACATAGAGGAGTATGTGGCAAATTCCCTCGTCGTGCTTCGATTGCACCACATTACAGGACTGAATGAGGCCGTTGCTGATCAATTCATAAACGGTTTGAATCCGGATATTTTTTCACTTGGGAGCAGAGGCTGGTTTTTGATCGACCCGAGGAGCTTCCTATAGTGTTTCAGGGTCAGAGACCGACTCGACGCCATCGTCGCCCCCATTACAACCCTCTCCTCCTCGTAGGATAGGTGGAAGCAGTAGTGGCATAAGGTTTTTTTAAGGCTAAGGGTAACATTAAGACGCAGGGAGCAGTTCGTCGAGCTCATGAATCCCGACAGAGAGGTCAGAGTCAGAGCTCAGAGTACAGTGGTGTTTTAATTGCAGTTCGTGTGGTTGGAGTCTGCCACTGAACAGTGCCAGGGAGTGGATGGGCCGATGTAACTATGCAGACAGCCCAGGGCACCTTCGCCAGAGTTTGTCCCCTAAAAAGTGCCCATAGATTTTCATAGTGCATGGTCATCATCTTCAGTACCCAGCCCGAGAGGCAAGCTTCGTCTGTCCATTTCCCTTCCAGCCCACTCCTACACAGTCCCAAGCAATAGAAGCCAGAGGTTTGGCCAGAACATGAGCCCAACCTCCCAACAACAAGCCAGGTTTTGCTTGGACAAGGAGCAGCACAAGATGCCCAATAATGACGTGTATGCAGGTAACTTGTTTTCTTTCTTTGTGCGGTTATCCTGCATATGTAATTGTAGATACGGTGCATCACATACATTGATATCAGAACGTTTTGCATTGTGCCATTCCTTGCCCTGTCGAGTCAATGTCACTGTAGTATCTATTTCTTCTTCTTCTCCGTTTTGGGAAGTGGTCCTTTATATCTTATCGTGACTATTCAGTTTAGACACTGTATACACTACATTTGAAGGGGCATGAAACTTTGATTTGGACTGGTTGGTACTTGGTTTATCGGATTTTTGATTGCATTGTCGGAATTGAACCATGTTTATAAGTAACGGAAGCGAAGCCCGTAGAATTGTTTTCCACAGATTGTCAAATTCCCTGAGATGACAGAGGGTGGAAATCTATGGTAAAGGGTTCCAGACTTGATTCCCTTAGTATCCTGCTCTCTGACGATGAGTAGATTGTTGCAGAAAGGACAGAAGGGTTCCTATTTATTCTGTAGATCTATAGAACTCGAGCCCGGCATTGGCAGATTTGCCAGTAGGACGGGAGTTTGGCGATGTATTTCCTGACGAGAATTCCAAAAATGGTTACCTCCACCCGAGAAGGTTTGATTTAAGCATAGATCTGATCCAGGTACAGTTTCCTTTTCCGAGAGCTCCACAAGATGGCACCGATAGAGCTAAAGAATTAAAGCACAGTTAGAAAAGATTTCTAAGCCAAGGATTTATTCCGACCTAGTGTATCCTCTTGGGCGATCCATGCTATTTGTGCGAACGAAAGACGGTTCTATTAGATTGTGTATGATTACAGGCAACTGAACAAGGCAAACGATTAAAGAACAATATCCGTTTGCTAGAAATCGACGATATTTGATCAGTTTGCAGGGAACTTCCCATCTATTCCAAATTGATTTGCGATCGTAAATATCATCAACTCAGAGTTATGAGATGTTGATATCCGAAGACGCCATGTCCGACCAGTATGTACAGTACGAGTTGTTGTCATGCCTTTTGGTTTTTAAACAAATGCTCCAGCAGTATTTATAGTTTTTGATAAACCGCATCTTCCAGAGTACTGGGATGCGTTTTTGATTGTTTTTATATATGTGATTGATAGTTGGTCTATCACAGATTTGGAAGGAGCATGCCAATTATCTAAGAATTGGGTGTTGCAACACTGGGAGAATGGAAAGATTATATTCTACAAAACAACTGTCCAAGTGTGAGTTTTGGTTGAGACAGGTTGTCTTCTTTGGGTCAGATTATATCTGGAAGATGTTATTTTTCTGTGGATCTTATAAAGTGAGCTGTAATCACTTTGCCGAGACCGACTTCCGTCCAGATACGCAGTTTAATGGGTCTAGCCGGGTATTATAGAAGATTCATCAAAGATTTCTTTCTCCAGTATTGGCGAAGCCGATCACCCATTTAACACAGAATAATATGCATTTCGTGTGGGTCTGAAGATTGCTGATCTTTTGCTTTCGTTGCTTTCGAGAGGTGAAGAAGAGCTGACCTTCACCTGTCCGTGATATTCCTTCAGGTACGGGTGAGTTCATTGTAATATTGTTAATGCATCTCACGGAGGGCTGGGGTGTTGTTCTTATGCAGCGAGGTCAAGGTAATCGCATTGCCTCTGATAGCTGAAGCCACGATGAGACCGATACCCCATTCAGATCTTGAATTGGCGGATATCGGTTTTGCTTAAGAGATTGGTTGGCGTCATTTATCTATATGGCGTAGATTTGAAATTACTCCGATCACAGATCCGAAAATCCTTGTTGTCTCCATCTGAAGTTTTGAAACATGAGACACGTAGATGGCTCGATTTGTGAAGGACTTTGATGCAAATCAAATATATCCAGGAATCCCAATGCAGCAGCAGACGCCTTGAGTCGAAAGGTTTTTGCTTTTATCCTTGTCGACGATAGGTGTTTTTTCGAATTTTAGTTTGAAGATTGCTGTTTGTCCTGGATTAGCATTTGATACAGGTATAGACCATTGCTACTTTCTTCGATCCAAGTTGCGCCAGACTTGAGTATGAGGATCAAAGAAAGAAGCACAGAAAATTGAAAGCCAACTGTGCATAAATCGATTAACAAATGGTCAGATCAGGACATATATCCGAATATCAGTACATGATTTTGACTGTAATGGGATAACCTTCTTGTATTGCCAATGTTTTCAGAAGTGAAACACAGATTTAATGGGGGGGTTCAGAAGCGCACTGGTAAGCGGTTCAGCATTTATCCTGAGCCGTAAAATGTACAATGATTGAAGACCCAATTCCTGGTGGAAACCAGAATGAATTCAGATATCGCTGAATTTGTGTCCCTAAGTGCTTAAAATTCCCACAGGTAAGGCTGAAGAAAAAACCCGGAGGTTTACTCAGATGTTTTCTATTCCAGAATGGAAAATGGATCACATTTCATGGCTTTCGTGACGACGTTACCTCGATCATCCCCGAGCTCTGATGCGATTTGGGTCATTATAGACCAGATTGACCAAATGCTTCTGAATGATCTTCACTTTTCGATCATTTCCCGAATCATATCAGGCCCCAACTCTGGTACCTCAGAGATATCATCCGGAGATCTGCACTTCTTTCCGTATAAAGCTTCGAACGGTGCCATCTCAATGCTAGTCTGATAGCTGTTGTTATATGAAAATTCACACAACGGCAATGAATCTTGCCAGCCAGTACCAAAATCTAGTACTACAGCTCTCAGCATGTCCCTCTAAAGTCTGGATAGTCCTCTCTGACTGTTTGTCTGTCTGAGGATGATAAGCAGTGCTCAGTTGTAAAGTCGTACCCAAAGCCTGCTGCAAACTGTGCCAAAAATGAGAAGTAAATCGTGGAATCACGATCTGATACGATCGACTTCGGCACACCGTGCAATCTGACGACCTCTCTAACTTACAACTCTGCCATCTGATTGTGTCGATAGGTCATTCTGTACGGAATAAAGCACGCTGATTTGGTCAGTCTGTCTATCACAACCCAAATCGCGTCACAGCCCCGCGAAGATCGAGTAACTTCGTCACGAAATCCATTGAAATGTGATCCCATTTCCATTCAGGAATAGACAAACTTTGAAGTAAACCTCCGGGTTTCTTTCTTTCTGCCTTCACCTGCTGGCAATTCAAGCACTTAGACACAAATTCTGCAATATCTGTCTTCATCTGCTTCCACCAGAATTGCGTCTTCAAATCGTGGTACATCTTCCTGCCACCAGGATGAATGCTAAATCGACTACAGTGTGCTTTTGCCATGATCTGTCTTCTCAAATCGGGAGCATCTGGCACTACTAGACGGTTATTCACATACAGAACAGAATCTCTAACCTGATACTCTGATATATGACCAGTTCTGACCATATCAATCGATTTCTGAACGCTCGGATCAGTTCTCTGCGCCTCTTTGACTCTCAAAATCAAATCTGGCTCAATCTGAATCGCAGCAAGTCGCAACGATCTACTCTCTGTATCAAATTTCAACACCCAGACAAGCAACAATCTTCTACTAAATTTGATACACCTACTGTCGACAAGGAAAGAGCACATACCTTTCGACTCAAGGCGTCTGCCGCTGCATTCGATTTCCCTGGATAGTACTTGATCTCGCAATCAAAATCCTTCAGCAGATCAAGCCATAGCCGCTGCCTCATGTTCAAGTCTGACTGAGAAAAGAGGTACTTCAAGCTCTTATGATCGGAATAAATTTCAAATTTCTCGCCATACAAATAATGACGCCAGATCTTCAAGGCAAAGACAATCGCCGCCAATTCAAGATCATGAATCGGATAACGAGTTTTGTGCGGCTTCAGCTGTCTAGAGGCGTACGCTATCACGTGCCCCCGCTGCATAAGAACACATCCTAGCCCTCTGTGAGATGCGTCACAATATACAACAAACTATCCTGTACCTGAAGGAATCGTCAGGACAGGCGCACTAGTCAGCCTCTTCTTCAATTCTACAAAACTGGCTTCACAATCTTCAGACCATACAAATGGCATGTTCTTTTGTGTCAACTGGGTGATAGGCTTCGCTATACTGGAGAAATCTCGGATAAAACGACGATAATACCTGGCTAGACCCATGAAACTGCGTATTTCCGGCACAGAAGTCGGTCTCAGCCAACTGATCACAGCCTCAACTTTACTCGGATCTACCGCAATACCATCTCCAGATATAATGTGACCCAAGAAGACAACCTGTTTCATCCAGAATTCGCACTTGGACAATTTGGCGTATAACTGCTCTTTCTCAAAGTCTGCAATACCATCCTCAGATGATATGCATGCTCAGTCAGACTCTTCGAATATACCAAAATATCATCAATGAACACAATCACAAAATCATCTAAATATCTCTGAAAGATGCGGTTCATCAAAATCATAAATACCGCTGGTGCATTCGTAAAACCGAAAGGCATAACAACAAACTCATAATGTCCGTACCTGGTTCGGAATGCAGTCTTCGGAATATCAACGTCTCTAACTTTGAGCTGATGATACCCTGATCTCAAATCAATCTTCGAGTAAACCGAAGACCCCTGTAACTGATCAAACAAATCGTCGATGCGAGGCAAAGGGTACTTGTTCTTCACTGTTGCCTTGTTCAACTGTCTGTAATCAATACATAACCGCATCGAACCATCTTTCTTCCGAACAAATAGAACCGGAGCACCCCAAGGAGATACACTGGGTCTGATATATCCCTTGGACAGAAGATCTTCCAACTGTGCTTTCAACTCTTTCAGCTCTATCGGTGCCATCCTATATGGAGCTCTCGAAATAGGAACAGAACCGGGCAAAAGATCTATGCTGAAATCTACCTCTCGAGCTGGAGGTAACCCCGGTATCTCATCTGGAAATACATCTGCAAACTCGCAAACTACTGGAAGATCTGCCAATGCTGGGCTCGACTTCAGTAGATCTACTGAATATACGAGAAAGCCCTCTGCTCCTCTCTAAAGCAATCTACTCATAGTCAGAGCAGATACTAAGGGAATCCGAGATCTGGAACCCTTTCCGTAGAATTTCCACTCATCTGTCATTTCGGGTCTGAATCTGACAATCTAGTGGAAACAATCTACAGTGGCCCTGTACTTGGTTAACATATCTATGCCAACTATACAATCAAAATCAGCTAAACCAAGTACTACACAATCTAGATCAATCTCATGCCCCTCAAACTGAAGCATACAATGTCTAACTGTAGTCACAGATATCAAACCACTTCCCAACGGAGAAGCTATAGACACTACTGTCGACAAAGACTCAACAGGCAATGAATGTCTCAATGCAAAATGTTCAGATATAAATGTATGGGATGCACCTGTGTCTATCAACACATATGCAGGATAACCGTAAAGGAAACAGTTACCTGCAATGACATCGTCTGGTGCCTCCTGCGCCTGCTCTTTTGTCAGTGCAAAGACCCTAGCCTGCTGTCTGGGAGGTTGAATCACTGTGTGACTACCTCCTGGTCTCTGCTTGGTCTGTGTAGATGGTGGCTGGAAGGAGTGTACAGAGGATGCCTGTCTCTCCATCTGTGGCACTGGTGCTGATGACCTGGTACTCTGAAATCGTTGTGCACCTCTCTGGGGACAAACTCTGGCGAAGTGTCCCGATTGCCTACAGATGTTGCAGCGTCCCATAACTCCTTGACACTGCTCCGTGGCATGTCGCCCTCCGCACAAACTACAATACGCGCCACTATAATCTGAACCCTGACCTCTCTGTCGAGATCCACTTGAGCTCGATGAACTACTCCCGGATTTCTTAAACTGCTTGCCCTTAGCCTTCAGAAATTCCTTCTTGCCACTACTACTAGATCCACCATCAAATCGAGGAGGAGGTGGTGGAAACTGTACGGAAGTAGGCTGTGGCTGTCTCTGCCCCTGAACACTGTAAGAAGCTCCTTGCTGCCTGATCAAGCCAGCCTCTGCTCCTTTTGCTCTGTTCAGTGCCTCTGAAAAAGTATTGGGTCTCCCGGTGTTCACCAAGGTAAAGACATCTGGGTTTAACCCGTTGATGAACTGATCGGCCACTGCCTCGTCGTTCCCTGCCACATGAGGTGCAAATCGTAGCAATGTAGAAAATTTAGCAACATACTCCTCGATGTTCCACTGTCCCTGTCTCAGATTCGCAAATTCAGCCCCTTTATCTTTTCGGTAAGAGACGGGAAAGAAGCGCTGATAGAACTCATCCTTAAAAACTTTCCACGTAATGTCAATGCCTCGGTGCTCCAAGGCTCTCTTCGCAGTCAACCACCAGCTCTTTGCAACCTCTTGCAGCTGATGCCCTACCAATTTCACACGTCGCTCATCAGTATATACCAAAGACTCAAACAACATTTCGATATCATCAAGCTAGCTCTCGCACTCTACTGCACTATCTGTGCCCTTCAGCGTAGGAGGATGGAAAGACTGAAACCTCTTTAGTAAGGTCTCCATCGGCGTAGCGGTGACATCCATCTGTACACCTGATGTGCTACCCTGCTCCGGCTGTGGTATACGTTTAGGCGGCATAAATCTGATTATCAAACTAATTAGTATACAATCAATACCATCTGTCTCAGCCCTCCTCTGATCATATACCTCTGATCGAGAATCGGTTCTGATTCAGGCTTGACATGCTGTAAATCAATTCAGATAATGCAACAACATATAATAGGGAAAGCAATAAATCATGCTAGCACATCAAAAGCAAGGAAGATGACTCGATCTACCCCGCTCATTCTATTCTATCTCAGTCTACAGAACCTACGGCTCTGATACCACCTGTTGTGGGGACCCGGGCTCTAACTCAATTCTTTTGGGATTTATTGGATCTTTGCTCGAAAATGTGGGTCAAAATTTTGCTTTTAACATTAATTCAAATGTATAATTAAAGCATAACATGTCTTTATAATAATTTAACAACATCAGGTACATACAAGTCTGTTTAGTACAATCATACACTAGTGTTCAAATCCCGATTACCAATATAAGTAGTACAAGTCTAATAGGAAAACACTAGAAATCTTCAACGCCCGAGATCTCCACGCTATCGTCAATCTCTCATCTAGCTCGAGACCCAGATCCTGCCCCACCTGTTGCCATGCACACATACAGACACGAAAACAGCCGGATATCTCCGGTGAGAACAAATCCCAGTATAAAACATGTATGCATGCAATGTAATAAATCATACACCAATTGTGGGGACCCGGGCTCTAATTCTTTTTCTTGGGATTAAATGGATTGTTATTAAAAACGTGGGTCAAATTTTTGCTTTTTACATTAAATCTAATGTAAACAAACCAGCATGAGTTCTTTATTTAAATACAACATACAAACATCAAATACATGTATTATTCTGTATGTTCTCCCTAACCAGTAATAAAAGACAATACATAATCTACTGGTCCATCTGCTACGCCCGAGATCTCCACGCTAACACGATCATCTCTGTCTTGACCCAGATCCTGCCCCACCTGTTGTTATGCACACATACAGACATAACAACAGCCGGAAAACCGGTGAGAACAAATCCCAGTATAAACATGTGAACATGCATATAAATACTATAAAACATGAAACATGCTGATATGAATGTCATTCATATAAAATCATGAAATGCGAGCCTAATCATGTCTAGATGCGACTCGACTAAAACTCTAGGGATCCCGGTGTGAATAAGACGATCTATCACCTACCCTCCCAATCGGGGTGACGGTACGTCTTATTCCTAGACTTCGGCCTGATCTGTATCCACGTCTACAATAGGGGGGTGATCTTCCCCTAAGCTGGGATAGAACCGAACGTCTAGAAGTCTGCCTGATCTACAGACTGTCCTATCTTAATGCATGAATACAAAATCTGTAAACAAGCATAATCATCTAATGCAATGTAACATGATCTGTAAACAAAGCATAATAGTAATTGAATACAAGTTCTAATAAACATCTAATGCAATGTAACATGATCTGTAAACAAAGCATAACGAGATTTGCATATAAACAAATCTATAATAATACCTATATCAAGATATAAACAATAAAACTCGTATGTGATTTTAGTTGGGAAACTCAAATGTGATCTCATTTGAGTCGTGATTCCCCAAAACAAAGCATGTAGTATACCTTCCGTCGTAGAATTGCTGTTACAGTCGTGAAGATGAATCTGCAATAGGAATGATTCTTAACACTTCTAAGAAATGTTTCTAATGCTTTCAAATCTAACGAAACCTCGCCTCTATTTATAGACAATGATCGGAAGATCCGATCCACTTCGGACGCTCCGATCAGACACCCTTCGGACGCTCCGAACTTACTTCGTACGTTCCGAATCCTGCATGTCTTCCACGTCTCTAGCCAACTGTCTCGGATGATCCGAACTACAATCGGTCGATCCGAACTATTGCATGCCATCCATGTGTCCAGCCACCTGGCTCGGACGCTCCGAACTCCGAACGGACGATGCGAACTCTGATCGTACGTTCCGATCTCGGTTCGGTCCTTCCGGTCTCACCGAAATATAAATACTCCAATATTCTCGATATCGGTCAATCCTAATTCTCAATAGATATCAACACTATCATATTCTCCATCATAATCCAATACAGTACTTCTGTCCTAACAAGTCATAATCATACTGAAAATCATATATGATATCATTTCTTATTTCTTATGGTTATGTACAATCTTCACAACATATCTATGAATTCGTACATGTCAATCATTGCTCTGGGCATTACATTTCTCCCCCTCTAAGACAGAAGTTCGTCCTCGAACTGAAGTAACCATACAAAGTATCTAAAACAGTTTGATAATCTAAACTGAATACATACTCATATCATATAAATAACTCGGGGTGTTTCTGCCTCATGTTTTCTTCCGTTTCCCACGTCGCTTCCTCAATGCCATGTCGACTCCACTGAACTTTCACAAGTGGAATGGTCTTCGTTCTGAGCTGTTTGTCCTTTCGATCAAGAATCTGTATCGGTCGTTCTATATAGCTCAAGGTGTGATCAAGTTCAGCTTCGTTCGGTTGAATAACATGAGAAACATCTGGCATATATCTGCGTAACATTGATACATGAAATACGTCATGTATTCCGGATAAGGAAGGAGGAAGAGCAAGTCGATAAGCTCGATCGCCAATCTTTTCAAGAATCTCGTAAGGACCAATGTATCGAGGAGAGAGTTTTCCGCGTTTGCCAAATCGAACAACGCCTCTGAATGGAGAAATCTTTAAAAACACTCTATCTCCCGCCTCAAATACTAACGGTCTACGTCTGATATTGGCGTACTTTGCTTGTCGATCTTGTGCTGTCTTCATTCGTTTCTGAATGATCTTTACCTTCTCAGTCATGTCACGAATCATATCTGGCCCAAGTTCTGGTACCTCTGAAACGTCGTCCCAATATAGTGGAGATCTGCACTTCTTGCCATACAAAGCTTCAAACGGTGCCATCTCAATGCTCGTCTGATAGCTATTATTGTACGAGAATTCGCAAAGAGGTAGGGAATCTTGCCAACTAATGCCAAAATCTAGTACGACGGCTCTCAACATATCCTCTAATGTCTGGATAGTCCGTTCTGACTGTCCGTCTGTCTGAGGATGGTAAGCAGTGCTAAGGTGTAAGGTCGTACCTAACGCCTGCTGTAAACTGTGCCAGAAGTGTGAAGTGAATCGTGGATCACGATCTGATACGATAGACTTCGGCACTCCATGCAATCTGACTACCTCACGAATATAAATCTCCGCCATCTGATCCTGTCTATACGTCATTCTATAAGGGATGAAACATGCGGATTTGGTCAATCTGTCAATAATGACCCAAATCGCATCACAGCCTTTGGATGATCGTGGTAACTTCGTCACGAAATCCATGGAAATGTGGTCCCATTTCCATTCTGGAATGGATAAACTCTGAAGTAAACCCCCCGGCTTCTTCCTCTCGGCCTTCACCTGTTGGCAGTTCAAGCATTTAGACACAAATTCGGCAATGTCTGACTTCATTTGCTTCCACCAGAACTGTGTCTTCAAGTCATTGTACATCTTTCTGCCACCAGGATGGATGCTGAACCGACTACAATGTGCCTCCGTCAGAATCTGCTGCCTCAAATCTGCAACATCTGGCACAACTAGACGGTTATTCACGTACAACACATGATCTCGTACCTGATATTCTGTTACATGCCCTGATCTGACCATTTGGATTGATCTTTGCACATTCTGATCAGTTCTTTGTGCTTCCTTAATCCTCATAATCAAATTGGGCTCAACTTGGATCGTAAAGAGTCGTAGTGGCTTACTATCTGTATCAAATTCTAATCCAGATGTACAGCAATTTTCAACTAACTTGTTAACACCTATCGTCGATAAGGACAATGAACATACCTTACGACTTAAGGCATCTGCTGCTGCATTTGACTTTCCTGGATAATATTTGATTTCACAGTCAAAGTCTTTCAGAAGATCTAGCCATCTACGTTGCCTCATATTCAATTCTGATTGAGAAAATAGGTACTTTAAGCTCTTGTGATCGGAAAAGATCTCAAATTTCTCGCCATAGAGATAATGACGCCAAATCTTTAATGCAAACACGATAGCCGCCAATTCAAGATCATGAATGGGGTATCGAACTTCATGTGGCTTCAATTGTCTCGAGGCGTATGCGATCACATGACCTCGCTGCATAAGAACACATCCCAAACCTCTATGAGAAGCATCACAATATACAACAAAATCACCTGTACCTGAAGGTATCGTCAATACTGGAGCACTGGTCAGCCTTTTCTTCAATTCAACAAAGCTAGACTCACACTCCTCTGACCAAACAAATGGTGCATTCTTTTGTGTTAATTGAGTTATTGGTTTTGCAATACTGGAGAAATCTTTTATAAATCTTCTGTAATATCCGGCTAAGCCCATGAAACTGCGTATTTCTGGTACAGAAGTTGGTCTCGACCAACTGATCACAGCTTCCACTTTACTTGGATCAACAGAAATACCATCTCCAGAAATGATATGTCCTAAGAAGACAACTCTATTCAACCAAAACTCACACTTTGACAATTTAGCATACAGTCGCTCGTTTCTCAACGTCTGCAACACAATTCTGAGATGCTCTGCATGCTCATTTCTGTTCTTCGAATACACCAAAATGTCATCAATGAAGACAATCACAAATTCATCTAGATATCTCTGAAACACTTGGTTCATCAAGCCCATAAATACCGCAGGAGCATTTGTTAAACCAAAAGGCATGACAATAAATTCGTAATGTCCATACCTGGTTCGAAACGCTGTCTTTGGTATGTCTATATCTCGAACTCTGAGCTGATGATAACCAGAACGTAAATCAATCTTAGAATAGACCGAGGATCCCTGCAACTGATCAAATAGGTCATCGATCCTAGGCAAAGGATATTTATTCTTGATCGTTGCCTTGTTCAACTGCCGGTAATCGATACACAACCGCATCGACCCATCTTTCTTTCGCACGAACAGCACCGGAGCGCCCCAAGGAGATACACTAGGTCTGATATATCCCTTGGCTAGAAGATCTTCTAATTGTGCTTTCAATTCTTTGAGTTCGATGGGTGCCATCCTATATGGAGCTCTCGAAATAGGTACGGTACCTGGCGCAAGTTCAATGCTGAAATCTATCTCACGAACCGGAGGTAATCCTGGGATCTCATCTGGAAAAATATCTGGAAATTCCCGTACTACTGGCAGATCTGCCAATGCCGGGCTCGACTTCTGCATATCTACAGCATAAACAAAGAAACCATCCGCTCCTTTCTGTAATAGTCTGTTCATAGTAAGAGCCGAAATCAAGGGAATCCGAGATCTGGAACCCTTCCCGTAGAATTTCCACTCGTCTGTCATCTCAGGGTCTGAATCTGACAATCTTGTGGAAACAATCCACGGTGGCTCTGTACTTCGTTAGCATGTCAATACCGACTATACAATCAAAATCAGCTAGACCCAACACTATACAATCTAGGTCAATCTCATGCCCCTCAAACTGTAGAATGCAATGTCTAACCGTAGTTACAGATATTAATCCACTTCCCAACGGAGAATTAATAGACACAACGTCTAACAACGACTCAACAGGCAATGAATGCAACAATGCAAATCGTTCTGAGATGAATGTATGCGATGCACCTGTATCTATCAAGATATAAGCAGGATAACCATAAAGGAGACAGTTACCTGCTATAACATCATCTGGTGCATCTTGTGCTTGCTCCTCTGTCAACGCAAACACTTGGGCCTGTTGCCTCGGAGGTTGAGTCACAGTCTGACTACCTCGGCCTCTGGGTGGAGTCGGTGCTGGTGGAGGCTGAAAAGAGTGAACCGACGATGCCTGCCGCTCAAACTGAGGTACTGAACCGGATGCTCTTCCACTCTGGCCTTGCTGTACACCTCTCTGTGGACAGACTTTGGCAAAATGCCCTGGTTGCCTGCAATAGTTGCATCTCCCTGTCACCCCTTGACACTGTTCAGTCGCATGCTTTCCTCCACAGGAACTGCAATAACCACCGATAAACCTTGAACTTTGATCAAAACCACTCTGTTTTGATCCGCTAGAGCTCGATGAACTGCTCCCTGGTCTTTTAAACTGTTTCCCCTTCGCCTTCAGCTGTTCTTTGCGTCCACTACCACTACCACCACTTTCGAATCGAGGAGGAGGAACTTGGGATGGAGGTAGTGGCGGTCTCGGACTCGGTGCAACATACGGAGCACTCCGTTGTCTAAGCAATCCTGCTTCAGCTCCTTTGGCACGATTCAATGCATCCGAGAAGTTATCGGGTCTCCCAGTATTGACTAACGTAAAGATATCTGGATTCAGGCCATTTATAAACTGATCCGCCATGGCCTCGTCATTTCCTGAAACATGGGGTGCAAAACGAAGCAAAGAAGAGAATTTAGCAACGTACTCCTCAATGTTCAATGGTCCTTGCCTCAGGTTTGCGAATTCAGCGCCTTTATCTTTACGGTAGGATACAGGGAAGAATCGCTGATAAAACTCGGTCTTGAATACCTTCCAAGAAATTTCGGTACCCCGCTGCTCTAAAGCTCTCCTAATGTTCAACCACCAATTCTTTGATATATCTTGCAATTGATGGCCAATTAGCTTGATCCTCTTCTCATCACTGTACTCCAACGAATCGAATAGCATCTCAATATCTTCAAGCCAACTTTCGCACTCGATGGCATTCTCGGTACCTTTTAAAGTGGGAGGTCGAAAGGATTGGAATCGCTTCAGCAACGTCTCCATAGGGGTCGCCGTAACATCCATAGAATCTCCGGATGTACTCCCCTGCTCTGGCGCTGCTGGTCGTAGAGGTACGGCTGCTCTTCTAGGAGGCATATCTAATAATCCAACTGATTAGTAAACAAGATATACAACTGTCTCAGCCATCATCTAGTCAGTTACCTCTGATCTAGACTCGGTTCTGATTCAGTCAATCACATGCTGAAATTAATCAAATACCAAACAACATGTAATAAGAAAGCAATAATCATGCTAGCACATCATCAAGCAAGGAAGAAGACTCGATCTACCCCGCTCATTCTATCCTATTTCAGTCTAACGGAACTATCGGCTCTGATACCACCTGTTGTGGGGACCCGGGCTCTAATTCTTTTTCTTGGGATTAAATGGATTGTTATTAAAAACGTGGGTCAAATTTTTGCTTTTTACATTAAATCTAATGTAAACAAACCAGCATGAGTTCTTTATTTAAATACAACATACAAACATCAAATACATGTATTATTCTGTATGTTCTCCCTAACCAGTAATAAAAGACAATACATAATCTACTGGTCCATCTGCTACGCCCGAGATCTCCACGCTAACACGATCATCTCTGTCTTGACCCAGATCCTGCCCCACCTGTTGTTATGCACACATACAGACATAACAACAGCCGGAAAACCGGTGAGAACAAATCCCAGTATAAACATGTGAACATGCATATAAATACTATAAAACATGAAACATGCTGATATGAATGTCATTCATATAAAATCATGAAATGCGAGCCTAATCATGTCTAGATGCGACTCGACTAAAACTCTAGGGATCCCGGTGTGAATAAGACGATCTATCACCTACCCTCCCAATCGGGGTGACGGTACGTCTTATTCCTAGACTTCGGCCTGATCTGTATCCACGTCTACAATAGGGGGGTGATCTTCCCCTAAGCTGGGATAGAACCGAACGTCTAGAAGTCTGCCTGATCTACAGACTGTCCTATCTTAATGCATGAATACAAAATCTGTAAACAAGCATAATCATCTAATGCAATGTAACATGATCTGTAAACAAAGCATAATAGTAATTGAATACAAGTTCTAATAAACATCTAATGCAATGTAACATGATCTGTAAACAAAGCATAACGAGATTTGCATATAAACAAATCTATAATAATACCTATATCAAGATATAAACAATAAAACTCGTATGTGATTTTAGTTGGGAAACTCAAATGTGATCTCATTTGAGTCGTGATTCCCCAAAACAAAGCATGTAGTATACCTTCCGTCGTAGAATTGCTGTTACAGTCGTGAAGATGAATCTGCAATAGGAATGATTCTTAACACTTCTAAGAAATGTTTCTAATGCTTTCAAATCTAACGAAACCTCGCCTCTATTTATAGACAATGATCGGAAGATCCGATCCACTTCGGACGCTCCGATCAGACACCCTTCGGACGCTCCGAACTTACTTCGTACGTTCCGAATCCTGCATGTCTTCCACGTCTCTAGCCAACTGTCTCGGATGATCCGAACTACAATCGGTCGATCCGAACTATTGCATGCCATCCATGTGTCCAGCCACCTGGCTCGGACGCTCCGAACTCCGAACGGACGATGCGAACTCTGATCGTACGTTCCGATCTCGGTTCGGTCCTTCCGGTCTCACCGAAATATAAATACTCCAATATTCTCGATATCGGTCAACCTAATTCTCAATAGATATCAACACTATCATATTCTCAATCATAATCCAATACAGTACTTCTGTCCTAACAAGTCATAATCATACTGAAAATCATATATGATATCATTTCTTATTTCTTATGGTTATGTACAATCTTCACAACATATCTATGAATTCGTACATGTCAATCATTGCTCTGGGCATTACACCAATGCATAGCATATCAATGCACATGAATATAACATCTCCAACATGTAAAGGAATACAAATCTGTATTCAACGTCTAGTTTTTGACTCGATTCTCTAATCTAGGGATCCCGGTATGAATAAGACGGTCTGTCACCTACCCAACCACTCGGGGTGACGGTACGTCTTATTCCTAGACTTCGGTCAACTCTGTATCGAGGGTCTACACATAGAGTAAATCTGCTCCTATGCGTCGATACACCGAAACGTCTAGTTTTGGCCAATCTGCCAATATCTCCTATCTCAGGACTCGAATATAAATCAATAAATAAGACATTACATAATCAAATGTAATAACAATCTAGTATGTGATTTAGGGAAAACTCGTATCAAGTCTGAATCGAGTTGTGCAATCCCGTGACCACATGAATTATACCTTTCTTGTCGAATAGCCGGTGTCGTAGTCTAAGTCTTGAGTTCAATGTAGCCAATACCAATCTGAAATGGCAATGTGTAGACACATTCTATCAAAATACATCTCAATCAACTCATATACAAATCAATACTTGGTTTTGATACAATTCGACGGCATAACGGCGTAGTCTCGCGATACCGATAACTCAAACAATAATCTCTCATCAAAACCCAATATAACATGCTCAATTCTTCCCATCCAATTCGATATACATGCTGGAATACCAAAATAATAGCATACGACATTCGTAATTCGATCCGGTAGTGAATCTATCAATTTCAACATGTCAAGAACATAATCTAAAGCTCAAATCTGAATTTCTTTCAACATGCATATTTCGAAACATGCTGCAAGGTAATAAAAGTATACCCTTTTGAAGCCTATGATGCAAGGAACAAGAATCTATACTTGAATCAAACTTTGGATGGTTAAATCTTGCACAATATTGCCTTGAAGAAACTTGAAGACAATGAAAGAATCTCTCGGTTCAGTCTGATGAAGTAGAAGAATGAAGACTCAGCACAAAATATATATATATACCCGCCATGTGTCAACATTAAAATCGAAGGTGGCATTCTAGCATGCAGCACCGCGGGTGCGGTAAGTTTCTTAGCGCGGGTGCGCTCATGTTTCGGCAGCATTTCATTTTCCAGAAATCGTCGACCGCGGGTGCGGTCTCTGCAAGACTGCGGGTGCGGTGATGCTACGACCAAACTTCATAATTCTGAATAATACACCGTGGGTGCGGTCTTGTCCGAGGCGCAGGTGCGGTATGGCTTCGGCCATTCTTTAAAAATTCTCATTTTTATGTCATGCATTCTCACCTCTTCAAATCTAACATCAATGACAACTGATAATTCTCGAGCCTTACACAAAACCAATGTATAAAATGCTCGTGTCCTCACTAATCTCATTCAATCATAATGTGCGGAAGAAATGTGGCCCTCAGGTCATGCGCGACATCCAGTCCTGCCTACTCAGAATTCGGCACCTCTAGTCCCCTCATCGACGTGCTCACCTGCTTCATTCACACCTAGTGAGTCTAAAAACTCAACACACATGTACCGTAATAACAAGTACATAAACATAGCACACAACAACGAAAAGTATATTGTAATCTGAAAGGGGATCAATTAAGGTGCCCGAAAGCGCAACGGAAGTTTTAAAATTGTTTTTCAAAGCAAAAAATCGAGCACCTCATGTACTAGTGTGTATCAAATACAAAAACACGAAATGACATTCATAGGGTGTTTATAGAAATTACCTATCAATCACAAGGATTGATGTTATGGCTCCAACTAAGGTGTAAACACCTTAGCTCTAGATGGATGACAATGTACAAGCCTCTTTTCTTAAAAAATTATACCCACCATCAACTAGCTAGAACCCCTCTTATTTTGAACTAGAAAAATAAAAATAATTTTCTTTGAGAAGTGTTTTCTTTCCTCAACAATTGAAGAAGAAAAATTGGGGAGAAAATGAACACCAAATTTCGGCCAAAGGGGATGGGGGGAGAGAAGGAGGAACTTTATTGGTGCTTGAAAAAGTGTTAAAGTGCATGAGCATGCCATGCATTATTTTATGAAAAAGTTGTCTCCGACCCTTCACCTCCCAAGCATACAATTTATGTGGGCTTGTAACATTTACAAAGCTCATGGACTTTAGTTTAAATGTCTCAAACAAATTTGAGACCAATTAAACTTTACTTGATTTTACTCAAGCCCACTAGTTTAATAATTATTTCTAATTGGGCTCTACAAGGCCCAATGTTGTTTAATTAATCCAACATTTGAATTAATTTAATTATTTGGACTCTACTAGGTCCACTAGTGTTTAGTTAATTCAAGACTTGAAATAATTTAATTTAGTCCATAATAATGTTTATGAAAGTCACAATTTTCAAATACATTATCATTTGGCCAACTCTTAATTTAGGAACACTTCCTCAAATTAAAAATTACATTCTCTTTATAGAAGTCATACTTCTTTTTTTCCTTTTGCTTATAAACTCCTTTATAAGTCGTTCAACACATTGAACTATTTTACTTCTCAACGGGATCTAGAAAGCTAGTACTTTTGTGGCCCACAATGGTTCATTGATACAACTAACCGTGGCTTCACATCTCCATGTAATTCGGACTAAACATGTCCTGATACGAGCATACCCCAATTGCTCATTATCAACTCCTTGATAACAAGAACGTCAGAAATCAAGTCTGATAGTACCCAACCAATCATGTTAAATGCCTAGCAGCATCGCTTACATGATTCCCTAGGTATCAAATGATAGTGTCTGCAAGAACCATTTAATTATAGTTAGCCTACAGTACGGTACCTTCAACTCATATATCCCGACCGATTCGACGACCATTGGTATATCGGGAGTTGTCAATGAATCGATACTATATGTCATGTCGTACTTGCATCGATGGTGTAATCTAAGAAATCCTTTTCTTAATTACCACCATAATCTGATCAGAGATTTCAAACTACATACACATGAGATCACATAGGATATCCATACCCAAAGGTAAGCTGTGAATTCTCGACTACAATGCATTGACTCATATATATTTCGACAAAACACCCAACCTTGCCACCTGATGACCCCATGAGTGTGGGTAAACAAATCAAAGTGTAATGCTAGCACATAGATTCAAAATGTTGTCCCGGATCATAAGGACTAATGGTGAACAACCATAATGATATGAATCTGGCCGGGCATGGCGTTCAAAGCATTGGAAGGATGTTCACGGAACCATTGCATGGAATCATGACCAATCGAGGAGAACTCGCAAGCAAGATTTCATGTCTTGAAGGGTTCGTGATACATGGAAATTGTGGGGACCCGGGCTCTAAATCGATTCGATCCGGGATTAATTGGATCTGTGAGAAAATGTGGGTCAAATTTTTGCTTTTTAACATTAATTCTAATGTATATAAATAAGCATAAGGTCTTTACTTATTTTACAAACATACAAACATGTCTTGTTCTAATACATCAATCCAACTAGTGTTTAATACAAAATACAAAATACAAGTAGTCCAAGTCCAATAAGAGTCACTAGTCATCTTCTGCGCCCGTAGTCACCCCGCTATCTCGAACTCATCTCTGTCGTGACCTAGATCCTGCCCCACCTGTTGTTATGCACACATACAGACATAACAACAGCCGGAAACTCCGGTGAGAACAAATCCCAGTATAAAACATGTATACATGCTAACATAAAATCATGAATCATGCATAAAAGCAATAATAATGGGTTCCATAGTCTATGAAACCAATCTATATAAGCATGCAATGCAAATCAAGTCATGTCTTGACTCAACTCGACTCTACTCTAGGGATCCCGGTGTGAATAAGACGTCACTGTCTGTTACCTACCCTCCCAATCGGGGTAACTGTACGTCTTATTCCTAGACTTTGGTTGTGTCTGTATCGAATGTCTACAATCGGAGGAAGTCTGCTCCTATGCGTCGATACACCGAACGTCTAGTTTTGACAAATCTGCCAATGACTCTCCTATCTCAATGCTTGAATATAAATCTATAGACAAAGCATGATTATATTAAGAGACTTGAATATAAATCTATAACAAATCCAAATCATATCAAAGAGATAAACTGTGGGGACCCGGACGTTAATCAAGTTCTTAATCATCATTGGGACTAATTAATCAATTATAATAAACAAGGTCTAATTTTTTTTTTAAAATGCGGAAGATAATGGAATCAAACTCCTATACATAACAGTATAAAAGTATAAATCTGATATAATATACAATCATACACATCTCAGGTTTAACAACTAACTATCAAGTGTTTAAACCCAATCTCTAGTCCAAGTCCGTAGTCTCCACTCTAACTCGATCTTTCTTCATCTCTGTGACCCTTAACCTGTCACACCTGTTGCCATGCGCACATACAGACAAGACAACAGCCGGATAACTCCGGTGAGATATAAATATCCCAGTATAAACAATGTATCAATGCAATCATATAAAACATATATAAAAGCATAAATAATCATTAAAAACATGTATCCAATCTGACTACATGAGTTAATACGAATCTGTATTTAAAACAATGTCTTGTTATCTTATCTCAACTTATTTCCAATCTAGGGATCCCAATCTAATTTAGACTTTGGTATGCTGTATCGAATGTCAACAATAGACGTCGATCTACATCTAAGCTCATCGATACACCGTAAGTGTAAGGTCCGAGATTTATTAGTATTCATTAATATGAGACTCGGAAGATGTGAGAATGCATGACGTGCAAGGAGAGGAGAAAAGACATGAGAAATTAGGTTTTTACAAGACCGCACCCCCGCCCAGAACAGGAGTGCACCCGCGGTCATACAATTAGGAATTTTTACTAGAAAGGCCGAAGCCACACCGCACCAGTGGTGCCACCCAGACCGCACCCGCGGTGCATGGACTGAAAGTTGGCAAATTTTATTCGAAGCAAGACCGCACCCGTGGTGCGAGAAGACTGCACCCGTGGTGGTGTGACCGCACCCGCGGTAAGAACAAGACCGCACCCGTGGTCATGTTGTCAAATTATATCAGAATCGATTACTGAATTGTATATGTGATAATCTGAATTAGAAATTGATAGAAGATATATCAACATTGTCATTTCAGATTTGGATTGACAGATTTGGTACCGACTTGAGACTTCGATTTCTTCCAACGACAACAAAGTATACAGCATGTTTTGTTTGGGGAGACATGACTCAAATTAGATCCAATTTGAGTTTCCCAACCAAAATCACATACTAGATTTATTGTTTATCTTGTAATATAATTGTGATTTGTTTATAGACTTGTATTCAAATCTTTTGAGATGATTATGCTTTGTTTACAGATTGTTATTCATTGCATTTAGGATAGGGAGTCTTGACAGAACAGTCAAACTTCTAGACGTTCGGTGATATCACAGCTTAGGGGAAGATCAGTGTAAGGCTCGAGAATTATCCGTGTCATCGATGTGAGAATTGAAGAAGATTATGCATGACATGAAAAATGAGAATTTTGAAGGCATGGCCGAAGCCACACCGCCCCCGCGGTGCTTAGATTACCGCCCCGCGGTGTAGGTGACAGAAATTTGTGGTATTTTGCGAACAGACACCGCACCCGCGGTGTTAGCGTGACCGCACCCGCGGTGTGAGACCGCACCCGCGGTCATGTAAGGACCGCACCCGCGGTCTGAGTGTCACACTTTAAAATGAATTTGCCGTGAGCTCAGCGCACCCGCACTCTTGAGTTGCCGCACCCGCGGTGTGCATGCGAGATTGCCACCTTTGAATTTCGTGTTGACACATGGCACGTATATATATATGACAAGCTGCTGAGTCTTCATTTCAGAAAGTGTTCCAGAGCAAGAACCGAGAATCCCCATGGAATAGCTTCAAGTTTTCATCCTTTAGAAATTAGTTTGTGCACGATTTGTTCGTTCGATTTTAATTCCGAAACCGGATTTGGAGTCCTTGCAACAAGAGCTATCTAAGGATGTAAGTATTGTACAGTTTCAGCATGGTTCGAAATTCATGTGTTAGAGAAATTCAGATTTGAGTTCGAATATGTGTTCTTGATAGTATGAGCATCGTAGAAACGTTACCGGATTGATTTTCAGATACCATATGCTATACATTGAATTTTCAGCATGTATATCGATATTGATTGGAAGAGTTGAGCATGTTATATTGTGTTTTGATAAGTATATTATGAAGATGATGAGTTGTGGCTATTGTTTTGTTGAGATTGAGTTGACCGGTACCGAGAATCACGCCGTTACGCCGTCAAAGTTGTATTGAGATTGATTATTGAATTGTATATGAGCTGAATTGAGTTGAGAATTGATATTGTGTGTCTACACATTGCCATTTCAGATTGGAGGTGACAGGTTTGACATTTTATTCGAGATCTCGACAGACAGTGCGACCAGAAAGGTATAATTCATGTGGTCACGGGATTGCACAACTCGAGTCAGAATTGATACGAGTTTCCCTAAATCACATACTAGATTGTTATTACATTGATTATGTAATGCCTTGTTTATTGATTTATATTCGAGTCCTGAGATAGGAGAGATTGGCAGACTTGCCAAAACTAGACGTTTCGGTGTATCGTCGCATAGGAGCAGATTTGCTATATGTGTAGACCCTCGATACAGAGTTGACCGAAGTCTAGGAATAAGACGTACCGTTGCCCCGAGTGGTTGGGTAGGTAACAGACCGTCTTATTCACACCGGGATCCCTAGATTAGAAAAGAGTCGAGTCAAGATGTGAATTGTAGAATACAGATTTGTATTCTACTACATGTTTAGATGTATATTCATGTTACTTGATTTATGTTATGCATTGTACATGATTATGACATTGCATGCATCCATGTTTTATACTGGGATATGTTCTCACCGGAGTTATCCGGCTGTTGTCGTGTCTGTATGTGTGCATGGCAACAGGTGGGGCAGGATCGGGGTCGCGAGCTAGATGAGAGATGATGATAGCGTGGAGATCTCGGGCATTGCAGATTACTAGTGTTTCCTTATGAAACTTGTACTACTTATGTTTGTATTTGAGATTCGAACACTAGTGTATGATTGTTCTAGACAGATATGTATGTACATTATGTTGTTTATTTCAGTTAACGATATGTTATGCTTTATCTATACATTAGAATTAATGTTAAAAGCAAATTTTTGACCCACATTTTCGAACAAAGATCCAATTAAATCCCAAAAGAATTGAGTTAGAGCCCGGGTCCCCACAACAGGTGGTATCAGAGCAGTAGGTTCTGTAGACTGAGATAGAGTAGAATGAGCGGGGTAGATCGAGTCATCTTCCTTGCTTTTGAGATGCTAGCATGCTTTATTGCTTTCCCTATTATTGTATGTGTTGTATTATCTGAATTGATTTACAGCATTTCAAGCCTGAATCAGAACCGATTCTCGATCAGAGGTATATGATCCGAGGAGGGCTGAGACAGATGATATTGGTTGAGTACTAATCAGTTTTATGATCAGATTAATGCCGCCTAGACGAGTACCACAGCCAGAGCAGGGTAGCACGTCCGGTGCACAGATGGATGTTATCGCTACGCCGATGGAGACCTTATTGAAGAGATTCCAGTCTTTTCATCCGCCTACCCTGAAAGGCACAGAGAGTGCAGTAGAATGCGAGAGCTGGCTGGATGATATCGAGATGCTGTTTGAGTCCTTGGCTTACACTGACGAACGACGTGTGAAGCTGATAGGGCATCAGATGCAAGAGGTTGCCAAGAGCTGGTGGTTGACGACGAAGAGAGCCTTGGAGTACCGAGGCATTGATATCACGTGGAAAGTCTTCAAAGACGAGTTCTATCAGCGCTTCTTTCCCGTCTCCTACCGGAAAGATAAGGGAGCTGAATTTGCGAATCTGAAGCAGGGACAGTGGAACATCGAGGAGTATGTTGCTAAATTTTCTGCATTGCTACGATTTGCACCGCATGTGGCCGGAAACGACGAGGCAGTGGCCGATCAGTTCATCAACGGGCTGAATCCCGATGTCTTTACTTTGGTGAACACGGGCCGGCCTAGTACTTTTTCAGAGGCACTGAACCGAGCGAAGGGAGCCGAGGCTGGCTTGATCAGGCAGCGAGGAGCTTCCTACGGTGTTCAGGGGCCGAGACCGCCACAGCCTACTACCGTACAGTTTCCACCACCTCCTCCTCGTTTCGATAGCGGATCTAGTGGTAGTGGCAAGAAGGAATTTTTGAAGGCTAAGGGCAAGCAGTTTAAGAAATCTGGGAGTAGTTCATCGAGTTCGAGTGGATCTCGACAGAGAGGTCAGGGGTCAGAGTATAGTGGTGCATACTGTGGTTCATGCGGAGGGCGACATGCGATGGAGCAGTGTCAAGGAGTTCTGGGACGCTGCAACATCTGCAGACAGCAGGGGCATTTCGCCAGAGTGTGCCCACAGAGGAGTTCTCAGCGATTCCAGAGTGCAGGATCGTCTGCTGCAGCGCCACAGATGGAGAGACAGGCATCTTCTGTACACTCTTTTCAGCCACCCTCCACACAAACACAGCAGAGGCCAGGAGGTAGTCAGACGGTGAGTCAGCCTCCTCGACAGCAGGCATGTGTCTTTGCCTTGACAGAGGAGCAGGCGCAGGAGGCGCCAGATGACGTCATTGCAGGTAATTGTTTCCTTTGTGGTTATCCTGCATATGTGTTGATAGACACAGGGGCATCGCATACATTTATCTCTGAACATTTTGCATTGAGACATTCATTGCCTGTTGAGTCGTTGTCGACAGTAGTGTCTATAGCTTCTCCGTTGAGAAGTGGCTTGATATCTGTGACTACTGTTAGACACTGTATGCTTCAGTTTGAGGGGCATGAGATCGATCTTGATTGTGTAGTACTTGGTTTAGCTGATTTTGATTGTATAGTTGGCATAGATATGTTGACCAAGTACAGGGCCACGGTAGATTGTTTCCACAAGATTGTCAGATTCAGACCCGAAATGACAGACGAGTGGAAATTTTACGGCAAGGGTTCCAGATCTCGGATTCCCTTAGTATCTGCTCTGACTATGAGTAGATTGCTTCAGAGAGGAGCAGAGGGCTTTCTTGTATATTCAGTAGATCTACTGAAGACGAGCCCAGCATTGGCAGATTTGCCAGTGGTTTGCGAGTTTGCAGATGTTTTTCCTGATGAGATTCCAGGATTACCTCCGATTCGAGGGGTTGATTTTAGCATAGATCTTATGCCAGGCAGTATTCCTATCTCGAGAGCTCCGTATAGGATGGCTCCTGTTGAATTGAAAGAGTTGAAAGCACAGCTAGAAGATCTTCTATCCAAGGGATATATTAGACCCAGTGTATCGCCTTGGGGTGCTCCGGTCTTATTCGTCCGAAAGAAAGATGGTTCGATGCGACTGTGTATTGATTATAGGCAGTTGAACAAAGCAACAGTGAAGAACAAATATCCGTTGCCGCGCATCGACGATCTGTTTGATCAGTTACAGGGATCTTCGGTATATTGGAAGATTGATTTGAGATCAGGGTATCATCAGCTCAGAGTTAGAGACGTTGATATTCCGAAGACTGCATTCCGAACCAGGTATGGACATTACGAGTTTGTTGTTATGCCTTTCGGTTTGACGAATGCACCAGCGGTGTTTATGAGTTTGATGAACCGCATTTTTCAGAGATATTTAGATGATTTTGTGATTGTGTTTATTGACGACATTTTGGTGTATTCGAAGAGTTTGACTGAGCATGCAGATCATCTGAGAATTGTGCTGAAGACTTTGCGACAGGAGCAGTTGTATGCCAAACTGTCCAAGTGTGAATTCTGGTTGCGACAGGTTGTCTTCTTGGGGCATATTATATCTGGAGATGGTATTGCGGTAGATCCGAGTAAAGTTGAGGCTGTGATCAGTTGGCCGAGACCGACTTCTGTGCCAGAGATACGCAGTTTCATGGGTCTAGCCGGGTATTATCGACGTTTTATTCGAGACTTCTCCAGTATAGCGAAGCCGATTACCCAGTTGACACAGAAGAACATGCCATTTGTGTGGTCAGAAGAGTGTGAGAGCAGTTTTGTTGAGCTGAAGAAGAGGCTGACTAGTGCGCCTGTCTTGACGATTCCATCAGGTACAGGTGAGTTCGTTGTATATTGTGATGCATCTCACAGAGGGCTTGGATGTGTTCTTATGCAGCGAGGGCACGTGATAGCATACGCCTCTAGACAGCTGAAGCCACACGAGACTCGTTATCCGATTCATGATCTTGAATTGGCGGCGATTGTGTTTGCACTTAAGATCTGGCGTCATTACCTATATGGCGAGAAATTTGAGATCTATTCCGATCATAAGAGCTTGAAGTATCTCTTTTCTCAGTCAGAGTTGAATATGAGGCAGCGACGATGGCTTGATCTGCTGAAAGATTTTGATTGCGAGATCAAGTACCATCCAGGGAAGTCGAATGCAGCGGCAGACGCCTTGAGTCGAAAGGTATGTGCTCTTTCCTTGTCGACTGTAGGTGTATCGAGTTTAGTAGAAGATTGTTGCTTGTCTGGATTGACATTTAATACAGAGAGTAGACCGTTGCGACTTGCTGCGATTCAGATTGAGCCAGACTTGATTTCGAGGATCAAAGAAGCACAAAGAACTGATCCGAGTGTGCAGAGATCGATTGATATGGTCAGAGCTGGTCATATATCAGAATATCAGGTTAGAGATTCTGTTCTGTATGTGCATAACCGTCTAGTGGTGCCAGATGTTTCAGATTTGAGACGACAGATCATGTCGGAGGCACATTGTAGTCGGTTCAGCATTCATCCTGGAGGCAGGAAGATGTACAATGACTTGAAGACACAATTCTGGTGGAAGCAAATGAAGACCGATATCGCAGAATTTGTGTCTAAGTGCCTGAATTGCCAGCGGGTGAAAGCAGAGAGGAAGAAGCCCGGAGGATTACTTCAGAGTTTGTCCATTCCTGAATGGAAATGGGACCACATTTCCATGGACTTCGTGACGAAGTTACCTCGATCTTCGCGGGGCTATGACGCGATTTGGGTTGTGATAGACAGACTGACCAAATCAGCGTGCTTTATTCCGTACAGAATGACCTATAGACACGATCAGATGGCCGAGTTGTATGTCAGAGAGGTCGTCAGATTGCACGGTGTGCCGAAGTCGATCGTATCAGATCGTGATCCACGATTCACTTCTCACTTTTGGCATAGCTTGCAGCAGGCTTTAGGTACGACTTTACACCTGAGCACTGCTTATCATCCCCAGACCGACGGACAGTCAGAGCGGACTATCCAGACTTTAGAGGACATGCTGAGAGCTGTAGTACTAGATTTTGGTACTAGTTGGCAGGATTCAGTGCCGTTGTGTGAGTTTTCATACAACAACAGCTATCAGACGAGCATAGAGATGGCACCGTTCGAAGCTTTATACGGAAAGAAGTGTAGATCTCCGTTGTACTGGGATGATATTTCTGAGGTACCAGAATTGGGGCCTGATATGATTCGTGAGATGACAGAAAAAGTGAAGATCATTCAGAAACGAATGAAAACGGCACAGGATAGGCAAGCGAAATACGCCAATATTAGACGTAGACCGTTAGTATTCGAACAGGGAGACAAAGTATTTTTGAAGATTTCACCTTTCAGAGGCGTTGTCAGATTTGGCAAGCGAGGAAAGTTGTCTCCTAGATACGTCGGTCGGTACGAGATCCTTGAGAAGATTGGCGATCGAGCTTACAGACTTGCTCTTCCTCCTTCATTATCTGATATACATGACGTTTTTCATGTATCGATGCTTCGCAAATATATGCCAGATGAGTCTCATGTCATTCAGCCTGACGAAGCCGAGTTAGATCAAACTTTGAGCTACGTCGAGCAACCGATACAGATTCTGGATCGGAAGGAAAAGAAGCTTAGAACCAAGACCATTCCGCTTGTGAAGGTTCAATGGAGTCGCCATGGCATCGAGGAAGCAACTTGGGAGACGGAGTCTGAGATGAGACAGAGGCATCCCGAGCTATTCTTATGATGTGAGTTTTTATTCCCGCTTTGATTTTACTGTTTTGCGTATACTAGTGTGATTACTGGTTTATAAGTTCGAGGACGAACTATTGTCTAAGAGGGGGAGAAATGTAAGGCTCGAGAATTATCCGTGTCATCGATGTGAGAATTGAAGAAGATTATGCATGACATGAAAAATGAGAATTTTGAAGGCATGGCCGAAGCCACACCGCCCCCGCGGTGCTTAGATTACCGCCCCGCGGTGTAGGTGACAGAAATTTGTGGTATTTTGCGAACAGACACCGCACCCGCGGTGTTAGCGTGACCGCACCCGCGGTGTGAGACCGCACCCGCGGTCATGTAAGGACCGCACCCGCGGTCTGAGTGTCACACTTTAAAATGAATTTGCCGTGAGCTCAGCGCACCCGCACTCTTGAGTTGCCGCACCCGCGGTGTGCATGCGAGATTGCCACCTTTGAATTTCGTGTTGACACATGGCACGTATATATATATGACAAGCTGCTGAGTCTTCATTTCAGAAAGTGTTCCAGAGCAAGAACCGAGAATCCCCATGGAATAGCTTCAAGTTTTCATCCTTTAGAAATTAGTTTGTGCACGATTTGTTCGTTCGATTTTAATTCCGAAACCGGATTTGGAGTCCTTGCAACAAGAGCTATCTAAGGATGTAAGTATTGTACAGTTTCAGCATGGTTCGAAATTCATGTGTTAGAGAAATTCAGATTTGAGTTCGAATATGTGTTCTTGATAGTATGAGCATCGTAGAAACGTTACCGGATTGATTTTCAGATACCATATGCTATACATTGAATTTTCAGCATGTATATCGATATTGATTGGAAGAGTTGAGCATGTTATATTGTGTTTTGATAAGTATATTATGAAGATGATGAGTTGTGGCTATTGTTTTGTTGAGATTGAGTTGACCGGTACCGAGAATCACGCCGTTACGCCGTCAAAGTTGTATTGAGATTGATTATTGAATTGTATATGAGCTGAATTGAGTTGAGAATTGATATTGTGTGTCTACACATTGCCATTTCAGATTGGAGGTGACAGGTTTGACATTTTATTCGAGATCTCGACAGACAGTGCGACCAGAAAGGTATAATTCATGTGGTCACGGGATTGCACAACTCGAGTCAGAATTGATACGAGTTTCCCTAAATCACATACTAGATTGTTATTACATTGATTATGTAATGCCTTGTTTATTGATTTATATTCGAGTCCTGAGATAGGAGAGATTGGCAGACTTGCCAAAACTAGACGTTTCGGTGTATCGTCGCATAGGAGCAGATTTGCTATATGTGTAGACCCTCGATACAGAGTTGACCAAAGTCTAGGAATAAGACGTACCGTTGCCCCGAGTGGTTGGGTAGGTAACAGACCGTCTTATTCACACCGGGATCCCTAGATTAGAAAAGAGTCGAGTCAAGATGTGAATTGTAGAATACAGATTTGTATTCTACTACATGTTTAGATGTATATTCATGTTACTTGATTTATGTTATGCATTGTACATGATTATGACATTGCATGCATCCATGTTTTATACTGGGATATGTTCTCACCGGAGTTATCCGGCTGTTGTCGTGTCTGTATGTGTGCATGGCAACAGGTGGGGCAGGATCGGGGTCGCGAGCTAGATGAGAGATGATGATAGCGTGGAGATCTCGGGCATTGCAGATTACTAGTGTTTCCTTATGAAACTTGTACTACTTATGTTTGTATTTGAGATTCGAACACTAGTGTATGATTGTACTAGACAGATATGTATGTACATTATGTTGTTTATTTCAGTTAACGATATGTTATGCTTTATCTATACATTAGAATTAATGTTAAAAGCAAATTTTTGACCCACATTTTCGAACAAAGATCCAATTAAATCCCAAAAGAATTGAGTTAGAGCCCGGGTCCCCACAATCAGTCTCCTATTGTAGATGTGGATACAGATCAGGCCGAAGTCTAGGAATAAGACGTACAGTCACCTCGATTGGGAGGGTAGGTGATAGATCGTCTTATTCACACCGGGATCCCTAGAGTTATAGTCGAGTCGAGTCCAGACATGGTTTGATTTGCATTGCATGTTTATATGGATGTCATTCATAGTAGCATGTTTCATGTTTTAGATTGATTATATGCATGTATACATGTTTATACTGGGATTTGTTCTCACCGGAGTTTCCGGCTGTTGTTATGTCTGTAAGTGTGCATAACAACAGGTGGGCAGGATCTGGGTCGAGACAAAGATGAGATCGTGGTAGCATGGTGACTTCGGGCGCAGAAGAGGACTAGTGGTTTTTACTAGCTTTGTACTACTTGTAAATAGTAGTTTGTTTTAAACACTAGTTTGTACGAATGTATAGTAACAAGACTTGTATTTACATTCGGTGAAATAAAATAGAAGTATATGTTGTGTTTTGTTTTATTAACATTTGATGTAATGTTAAAAGCAAAAATTTGACCAACTTTTTATAATAAGGATCCATTTAATCTCAAAGAAATGAGTTAGAGCCCGGGTCGCCACAACAGGTGGTATCCGAGCGATAGGTCCTTTAGATTGAGATAAGATAGAATGAGCGGGGTAGATCGAGTCATCTTCATTGTCTTATGATGTGCTAGCATGATTTATTGTTTTCCTTATTACATGTTGTGTGTTATCTGATGTGATTACAGCATGTAATGACTGAATCAGAACCGATTCTGGATCAGAGGTAAATTATCAGAGGAGGGCTGAAACAGTTTGTATAGATGATATACTAATTTGCTGAATATCAGATACATGCCTCCTAGAAGAGCATTCGTGCCTTTGCGACCCACAGCACCAGAACAAGGTAGCACATCCGGGGATCCAGTCTTTCAGACCACCTACCTCAAAGGGTACAAAAAACGCAATCGAATGTGAAAGCTGGTTGGAGGATATTGAGATGTTATTCGAGTCTCTAGAATACAGTGATGATAAAAGAGTGAAACTAATTGGCCATCAACTGCAAGACGTGGCTAAGAATTGGTGGTTGAATATTAAAAGAGCATTAGAACAGCGTGGCACAGAGATTACCAGGAAAGTGTTCAAGACAGAGTTTTATCAGCGATTCTTTCCTATATCCTACCGTAAAGATAAAGGTGCTGAGTTTGCAAACCTGAGGCAAGGGCAATTGAACATTGAAGAGTACGTCGCTAAATTTTCTTCCTTGCTTCGCTTTGCACCTCATGTTTCAAATAGTGATGAGGCCGTTGCAGATCAGTTTATAAACGGCTTAAATCCCGATATCTTTACATTGGTAAATACTGGGAGACCCAACAACTTCGCTGATGCATCAACCGTGCCAAAGGAGCAGAAGCAGGATTTCTTAGGCAACGGAGTGTTCCGTATGTTGCCCCGAGTCCAAGACCGCCATTACCTCCTGTACAACCCCCTCCTAGAATCGATAGCGGCGGTAGTAGCAGCGGGCGCAAAGATCGGCTGAAAGCGAAAGGGAAGCAGTTTAAAAGAGCAGGGAGCAGTTCGTCGAGCTCCAGTGGATCAAGACAGATTGGTTTTGATCAGAGTACAAGGTATACATGTGTCTACTGTAATTCTTGTGGAGGTAGACATGCGACTGAACAGTGCCAGGGAGTTACGGGCTGATGTAATATTTGTAGGCAACCAGGTCACTTTGCCAAAGTCTGTCCACAGAAAGGTGTACAGCAAATTCAAAGTGGAAGAGCATCTGGTTCAGTACCTATGCTTGAAAGGCATGCATCATCGGTCCATTCCTTCCAGCCACCACCGGCACATACGCAGCCCAGAGCCAGAGGTAGCCAGACTGTGAGCCAACCCCCTCGACAACAGGCTCAAGTGTTTGCATTGACGGAAGAACAAGCCCAAGATGCACCAGACGATGTCATCGCAGGTAACTGTTCTCTTTGCTGTTATCCTGCTTATATATTGATAGATACAGGTGCATTGCATCATTCATCTCAAAACGATTCGCGTTATTGCATTCCTTGCCTGTTGAGTCTTTGTTGGATGTAGTGTCTATTACTTCTCCGTTGGGTAGTGGTTTGATATCTGTAACTACGGTTAGAAATTGCATTTTACAGTTTGAGGGTCATGAAATTGATCTAGATTGCATAGTACTTGGGCTAGCTGATTTTGATTGCATTGTTGGGATTGACATGTTAACGAAGTACAGAGCCACCGTGGATTGTTTCCACAAGATTATCAGATTCAGACCAGAAATGGCAGAAGAGTGGAAATTCTACGGTAGGGGTTCCAGATCTCGGATTCCCTTGATTTCAGTTTTGACTATGAATAGGTTGTTGCAGAAAGGAGCAGATGGGTTCCTTGTGTATGTTGTAGATGTACAGAAATCGAGCCCGGCATTGGCAGACATGCCAATAGTACGGGAGTTTGCAGATGTGTTCCCAGATGAAATACCAGGGTTACCTCCAGCTCGAGAGGTAGATTTTAGCATAGATCTTATGCTAGGTACTGTTCCTATATCTCGAGCTCCGTATAGGATGGCGCCTGTTGAACTGAAAGAACTGAAAGCACAATTGGAAGATCTTCTAGCCAAGGGATATATCCGACCTAGTGTATCTCCTTGGGGCGCACCAGTGCTCTTTGTGCGAAAGAAAGATGGATCGATGCGATTGTGTATAGACTATCGGCAATTGAACAAAGCGACAGTGAAAAATAAATATCCATTGCCGTGCATCGACGATTTATTTGATCAATTACAGGGATCATCGGTTTATTCTAAGATTGATTTGCGATCCGGATATCATCAACTCAGAGTTCGAGATGTAGACATACCGAAAACAGCATTTCAAACCAGGTATGGACATTACGAATTTATTGTCATGTCGTTTGGTTTAACAAATGCTCCAGCAGTGTTTATGAGCTTGATGAACCGAATCTTTCAGAGGTATTTGGATGATTTTGTCATTGTCTTTATCGATGACATTCTGGTGTATTCTAAGAACATGAATGAGCATGCAGAGCATCTAAGAATTGTACTACAGACCTTATGAAATGAAAGACTGTATGCTAAATTGTCAAAATGTGAGTTTTTGTTGAATCGAGTTGTCTTTTTGGGACATATCATATCTGGAGATGGTATTGCTGTAGATCCAAGTAAAGTGGAAGCTGTGATCAATTGGCCGAGACCGACTTCTGTGCCAGAGATATGCAGTTTCATGGGTCTGGCAGGATACTATCGACGATTTATTAAAGATTTCTCCAGAATTGCAAAACCAATTACCCAGTTGACACAAAAGAATGCGCCATTCGTGTGGTCTGAGGATTGTGAGTCTAGCTTTGTGGAATTAAAGAAGAAGCTGACCAGTGCTCCAGTACTGACGATACCTTCAGGTATGGGTGATTTCGTTGTATATTGTGATGCCTCTCACCGAGGGTTGGGATGTGTTCTTATGCAGCGAGGTCATGTGGTCGCATACGCCTCGAGACAACTGAAGCCACATGAGGTTCGATACCCCATTCATGATGTTGAATTGGCGGCTATCGTATTTGCATTAAAGATCTGGCGTCACTATCTCTATGGCGAGAAATTTGAGATTTACTCCGATCACAAAAGCCTGAAGTATTTATTTTCTCAATCAGAATTGAATATGCGGCAGCATAGATGGCTTGATCTACTGAAAGACTTTGATTGTGAAATCAAATATTATCCAGGAAAGTCGAATGCACCAGCAGATGCCTTGAGTCGAAAGGTTTGTTCCCTATCCTTATCGACGATAGGTGTTACAAGGTTAGTTGAAAATTGATGTTTGTCTGGATTAGAATTTGATACAGATAGTAGGCCACTACGACTTGCTACCATTCAAGTTGAACCGGATTTGATCTTGAGGGTTAAAGAAGCACAAAGAATGGATCAGAATGTGCAGAGATCAATTCAGATGGTCAGATCAGGGCATTTGTCAGAATATCAGGTACGTGATCATGTGCTGTATGTGAATAACCGTCTTGTAGTGCCAGATGTTTCAGACTTGAGACATCAGATTCTATCAGAAGCACACTGTAGTCGGTTTAGCATTCATCCTGGTGGCCGGAAGATCTACAATGACTTGAAGACACAGTTCTGGTGGAAAACAGATGAAGTCAGATATTGTAGAATTTGTGTCTAAGTGCTTGAACTGCCAACAGGTGAAAGAGGAAAGGAAGAAGCCCGGAGGGTTACTTCAGAGTTTAGCCATTCTAGAATGGAAATGGGACCACATTTCCATGGATTTCGTGACGAAATTACCTCGATCATCTAGAGGCTGTGATGCGATTTGGGTCATTACTGACAGACTAACCAAATCAGCTTGCTTTATTCCGTACAGAATGACGTATCGACATGATCAGATGGCGGAGATATATGTTCGAGAGGTAGTCAGATTACATGGTGTGCCGAAGTCTATCGTATCAGATCGTGATCCACGATTCATTTCACACTTCTGGCACAGTTTACAGCAGGCTTTAGGTACGACATTACACCTGAGTACTGCTTATCATCCTCAGACAGACGGACAGTCAGAGCGAACTATCCAGACTTTGGAGGATATGTTGAGAGCCGTAGTGCTGGATTTTGGCACTAGTTGGCAAGATTCTCTACCTCTTTGTGAATTCTCTTATAATATTAGCTATCAAACAAGTATTGAGATGGCACCGTTTGAAGCTTTATATGGCAAGAAGTGCAGATCTCCGCTGCACTGGGATGACATCTCAGAGGTACCAGAACTTGGGCCGGATATGATTTGTGACATGACTGAAAAAGTGAAGATTATTCAGAAAAGAATGAAGGCAGCACAAGATAGGCAAGCCAAATACGCCAATGTTAGACGTAGGCCGTTGGTGTTCGAGCAAGGAGACAGAGTATTTTTAAAGATTTCCCCATTTAGAGGCGTTGTCAGATTTGGTAAGCGTGGGAAGTTGTCTCCTCGATACATTGGTCCATACGAAATTCTTGAAAAGATTGGCGATCGAGCTTTCAGACTTGCTCTTCCTCCTTCTTTATCCGGGATACATGACGTTTTCCATGTGTCGATGTTGCGTAGATATATGACAGATATTTCTCATGTCATTCACCCTGACGAAGCGGAGCTTGATCAAACCTTGAGCTATGTGGAGCAACCGATACAAATTCTTGATCGGAAAAAAAAGAAGCTCAGGACAAAAATTATTCCTCTAGTGAAAGTCCAATGGAGTCGACATGGCATAGAAGAAGCGACTTGGGAAATAGAAGCAGATATGCGACAGAAACATCCCGAGTTATTTACATAATGTAAGTAAATCTTCAGTCCTGATTATATTACTTGTCATGTATGTTTAATAGATTGCCTGTGATTTCGAGGGCGAAATCATTTCTTAGAGGGGGAGAAATGTAAGGTCCGAGATTTATTAGTATTCATTAATATGAGACTCGGAAGATATGAGAATGCATGACGTGCAAGGAGAGGAGAAAAGACATGAGAAATTAGGGTTTTACAAGACCGCACCCGCGCCCAGAACAGGAGTGCACCCGCGGTCATACAATTAGGAATTTTTACAAGAAAGGCCGAAGCCACACCGCACCCGCGGTGCCACCCAGACCACACCCGCGGTGCATGGACAGAAAGTTGGAAAATTTTATTCGAAGCAAGACCGCACCCGCGGTGCGAGAAGAATGCACCCGCGGTGGTGTGACCGCACCCGCGGTAAGAACAAGACCGCACCCGCGGTCGTCATTTTTGAAAGTAAAAGCCATGCCGAAACATGAGCGCACCCACAGTGCAAGAGTGACCGCACCCGCGGTGCTGCATGCGAAAAACCCACCATCTCTTTTTGAGTTGACACATGGCACATATATATATAGACTTTGAGCTGAGTCTTCATTTCTTCATTCCAGCAAAAGACAGAACCGAGAGTTCCTTGGAATAGCTTCAAGTTCTTCATAGCTTAGAAACTATTTTGTGCAAGATTTAGCCATCCGATTTTAATTCCAAGTTAAGATTTGGATTCCTCTCATTACTAGCTTCAAAAATGATGTAAGTTTCTTTATATTCCTGCATGAACTAAGATATTGATGTTGGGGAAATGCTGATATACTTGTAATTATATGTTCTGGAGAGAATAGACATCATAGTAATGTAAACGGATCGAGAAAATGATGCCATACGTGATTGTTATGAATTTCAGTAAGGTTTGAACTAAATTATGCAGATTTTGAGATAGTGGCGGATAGATCATATTGATTATGAATTAGAGATTAAGAGATATTGATATATGTTGAGATTGGATCGATCGGCATATCGAGAATCCGCCGTTATGCTGTCAAATTATATCAGAACCGATTACTGAATTGTATATGTGATAATCTGAATTAGAAATTGATAGAAGATATATCAACATCGTCATTTCAGATTTGGATTGACAGATTTGATACCGACTTGAGACTTCGATTTCTTCCAACGACAAGAAGGTATAATGCATGTTTTGTTTGGGGAGACATGACTCAAATTAGATCCAATTTGAGTTTCCCAACCAAAATCACATACTAGATTTATTTTTTATCTTGTAATATAATTGTGATTTGTTTATAGACTTGTATTCAAATCTTTTGAGATGATTATGCTTTGTTTACAGATTGTTATTCATTGCATTTAAGATAGGGAGTCTTGACAGAACAGTCAAACTTCTAGACGTTCGGTGATATCACAGCTTAGGGGAAGATCAGTCTCCTATTGTAGATGTGGATACAGATCAGGCCGAAGTCTAGGAATAAGACGTACAGTCACCCCGATTGGGAGGGTAGGTGATAGATCGTCTTATTCACACCGGGATCCCTAGAGTTATAGTCGAGTCGAGTCCAGACATGGTTTGATTCACATTGCATGTTTATATGGATGTCATTCATAGTAGCATGTTTCATGTTTTAGATTGATTATATGCATGTATACATGTTTATACTGGGATTTGTTCTCACCGGAGTTTCCGGCTGTTGTTATGTCTGTATGTGTACATAACAACAGGTGGGGCAGGATCTGGGTCGAGACAGAGATGAGATCGTGGTAGCGTGGTGACTTCGGGCGCAGCAGAGGACTAGTGGTTTTTACTAGCTTTGTACTACTTGTAGATAGTAGTTTGTTTTAAACACTAGTTTTTACGAATGTATAGTAAAAAGACTTGTATTTACATTCGGTGAAATAAAATAGAAGTATATGTTGTGTTTTGTTTTATTAACATTTGATGTAATGTTAAAAGCAAAAATTTGACCCACTTTTTATAATAAGGATCCATTTAATCCCAAAGAAATGAGTTAGAGCCCGGTCCCCACAGTAAGTCTAGAGTCTCAGCGGTTCTGACAAAGACTCGGCGGTTCTGCCTTAGCTAGGCTGATCTGCCCCAGACTCAAACTCTGACTCTGCACTAAGTCAATAGACTAAACATATCAATCTGATAATCTGCAATTATCAATGCAATAAAATAAAGTATGTGATTTAGGGAAACTCAAGTCAAACCTAACTCGAGTTGTGCAATCCCGAATCAACATTTATTTATACCTTTCTTGTTGTCGCTCTGATACAATCGAAGTCTTGATTCAAAGTCTGTCACTGTTCAATCTGGCAATGACACTACCAATATTTTGTATCACTATTCTTAATCAATTCACAATATCTCTGTTTTATCAAATTCTGACGGTACAACAGTACAATCTTGCGATACCTGTGATACCAAACCAGTATCTACTAATTCCAACAATGTACAATCAACTACTGTACAAATCTGATATCGATTCTAGTCAATTTCATTCTGAAATTCATAACAACTCCATATTCAGTCCGTTTCTTAATCTGACTTCGATTCTACGCTGTCTAACATGTCAAGAACACTATATATGAATCGTATCTGATTCTGGACATAGCATAATTTCAAATCTTAGCAAAACGTAACAAAACTTACGTCCAGTTGAAGCCTGCATCGATAGGAACACAGTACTGCGGTCAGATTCAAAATCGGACGGACGGATCGAAATATAAAGGCGTAAGGATTTTTTTCTGAAAGATTCTCGATTTTCTCTCTTCGTTTCATGACTTCTGAAGGAGAAAACGTATATATGTATATCCAATTGCATGCACCAGAAACGTGGCTCGTTTCCATAACTTTCAGTCGGCGCTCGGGCGGTGATAATATACCGCTCGGGCGCGGCCCTCTCTGCCCAAGCTTTTTCAAAGTGCACCCTTGGCGCTCGGGCGATCACAAACTACCGCCCGTGCACCACATCTTCTGCCCGAAACAAATATTGGATGAACACTGGAGCTCGGTCGGTCAAAAACTACCGCTCGGGCGCTAGACTCTCTGTCCAAAAGTTGTGCAATTTATATGCTTAGTTCAATCTGATCTCGAAATGGCCAGGCTATTATCACATTAATTCAATTTCAATAATCTCAAGTTAATATAATCAAAATCTCATATTAACAAATCAAGATCTTGGCCCTTACATTTCAATAAATCTAGTATGTGATTTTGTTGGGAAACTCAAATTGAATCTCATTTGAGTTGTGTCTTCCCCAAACAAAACATGAATTATACCTTTCTTGCACAATCTGTTTCGTAGTCGGAGTCTCGAAGACGAATCTTACCAATATCAATCTGAAATGGAAATGTTGATACATATTCTATCAATCTCTAATCGAAATCCACACATTGTACTCAACAATCAATCTCAGTAAAATTCAACGGCATATCGACGTGAATTCTAGATACCGATTAATCCAACTCTCAACATATATCAATAATTCATAAGTCTCAACTTATAATCATCATCATAGTCATGTGATACTACCCATAATCTGCATAATTTAGTTCTAAACATGCTAAAATTCATAACAATCACGTAGGATATCATTTTCTCGATCCGTTTACAGTACTACGATGTCTATACTCTTAAGAACATAATAGAGAGTTCAATTCATCATTCTCCCAACACATATCACCAATCCATAATTCTCAACTCACAACATCATCATAAGCATATGATAATACTTGAAATTTGCATATTCTCAATCAAGATATGCTAAAATTCATAACAAATGCATACGATACTATTTCTTTGATCCGGTTGCGAATATACTATGCTCTTCATATCAAGAACACATAATATGAATCATATTACAATTTCTCCAGCATATATATTTCGAACCATGCTGAAAATGAATCATACTGACATCCTTTCGAAGCCCTTGTCAAGAGGAGTCCAAATCTTGTCTTGGATTTAAATTTGGATGGCTAAATCTTGCATAGGTCTAATTCAAATCTATGAAAAAAGCTCGCACCTTTCCTGGACTATGATCGGTTATCTGATTCTGAAAATGGTAAGGAAAGAAGACACCTACCCTTATATTGCATGGCAAGGACAAGTGTTATAATTCTTTGTATTACACGTCTCGCGCATGTGCGCGACATCACTCGCGCATATGCGCGAGACCTACGGGTCTCGGCAATACAACACCTCGCGCATATGTGCGTTTCAACTCGCGCATGTGCGCCAAACTCACTGGAGGTGTCGTGCAGATGCGCGCCTTATCTCGCGCATGTGCGCTAATGTTTCTGGACGTGTCGCACATGTGCGCCGATGCTACTGTAATACTCGTGCATATGCGCGCATATCTTCGCGCATGTGCGCCATCTGTTCTGTCCTATTTTGAATATTTTCTCATCTCATCTCACTTAATACCTCCCGTTGCATGTCATGCATACTCATATCTTCCGAGTCTCACGTCAATGAAGACTAATAATCTCGATCCTTACATTTCTCCCCCTCTAAGAAATGATTTCGTCCTCGAAATTCCAGGCACTTTATCAAATCATACATGAAAAGTAATATAATCAAGACTGAAGAATTACTTACATCATGTAAATAACTCGGGATGTTTCTGTCTCATATCCACTTCTGTCTTCCAAGTCGCTTCTTCGATGCCATGATGACTCCACTGGACTTTCACTGGTGGAATAGTCTTCGTTCTGAGCTTCTTTTCTTTCGATCAAGAATCTGTATCGGTTGTTCAACATAACTCAATGTCTGATCAAGCTCGGCTTTGTCAGGGTGAATGACATGAGAAATATCTGGCATATATCTACGTAACATCGATACATGAAAAAAGTCATGTATCCCAGATAAAGAAGGAGGAAGAGCAAGTCGATATGCTCGATCGCCAATCTTCTCAAGAATCTCGTAAGAACCGATGTATCTAGGAGACAACTTTCCACGCTTGCCAAATCTGACAACGCCTCTGAAAGGAGAAATCTTTAGAAACACTCTGTCTCCTTGCTCAAATACCAACGGCCTACGTCTAATATTGGCGCATTTGGCTTGCCTATCCTGTGTCATCTTCATTCTCTTCTGAATTACCTTCACCTTCTCAGTCATTTCACGTATCATATCAGGCCCAAGTTCTGGTACCTCAGATATATCATCCCAGTACAACGGAGATCTGCACTTCTTGCCATACAAAGCTTCAAACGGTGCCATCTCGATACTCGTCTGATAGCTGTTGTTGTACGAGAATTCACACAACGGTAGTGAATCATGCCAACTAGTGCCAAAATCTAGCACTACAGCTCTCATCATGTCCTCTAAAGTCTGGATAGTCCGCTCTGAGTGTCCGTCTGTCTGGGGATGATAAGCAGTACTCAGGTATAATGTCATACCTAAGGCCTGCTGCAAACTGTGCCAAAAGTGCGAAGTGAATCGTGGATCACGATCTGATACGATAGACTTCGGCACACCATGCAATCTGACAACCTCTCGGACCTAGATCTCAGCCATCTGATCGTGTCGATATGTCATTCTGTATGGAATAAAACACGCTGATTTGGTTAGTCGATCAATGATGACCCAAATCGCATCACAGCCCCGAGATGATCGAGGTAACTTCGTCACGAAGTCCATGGAAATGTGATCCCATTTCCATTCTGGAATAGACAAACTCTGTAGTAAACCTCCGGGCTTCTTTCTCTCAGCCTTCACCTGTTGGCAGTTTAAGCACTTAGACACAAATTCTGCAATATCTGTCTTCATCTGTTTCCACCAGAATTGTGTCTTCAGATCGTTGTACATTTTACGGCCTCCAGGATGAATGCTAAGCCGACTACAGTGCGCTTCTGACAATATCTGTTGTTTCAAATCTGAAACATCTGGCACTACAAGACGGTTATTCACGTATAGCACATGATCACATACCTGATATTCTAACACATGCCCTGATCTGACTATCTGAATTGATCTCTTAACATTCTGATCCGTTCTTTGTGCTTCTTTAATTCTCATAATCAAATTTGGCTCAACTTGAATTGCAGAAAGTAGTAATGGTCTACTACCTGTATCAAATGCTAATCCAGACAAACAGCAATCTTAAACTAAATTCGAAACCCCTATCGTTGACAAGGATAACGCACAAACCTTTCGACTCAAGGCGTCTGCTGCTGCATTTGACTTCCCTGGATAGTATTTGATTTCGCAATCAAAGTCTTTTAACAAATCAAGCCATCTGCGCTGTCTCTTGTTTAATTCTGACTGAGAAAATAAGTACTTCAGGCTTTTATGATCCGAGTAGATTTCAAATTTCTCGCCATAAAGATAATGACGCCAAATCTTTAATGCAAATACGATAGCCGCCAATTCAAGATCATGAATTGGGTATCGAGTCTCGTGAGTCTTCAGCTGTCTCGAGGCGTAAGCAATCACATAACCGCACTGCATAAGAACATACCCCAACCCTCTGTGAGATGCATCACAATATACAACGAAATCACCCGTGCCCGAAGGAATCATGAAGACAGGTGCACTGGTCAGCCTCTTCTTCAATTCTAAGAAGCTAGACTCACAATCTTCAGACCACAGAATTGGCGCATTCTTCTGTGTCAACTGGGTAATCGGTTTCGCAATGCTGGAGAAAAATTTGATGAATCTTCTATAGTGCCCTGCTAGACCCATGAAACTGCGTATCTTTGGCACAGAAATCGGTCTCGGCCAACTGATAACAGCTTCAACTTTACTCGGATCCACAGAAATACCGTCTCCAGATTTGATATGACCCAAGAAGACAACCTGTCTCAGCCAAAACTAACATTTTGACAGCTTAGCATATAATCTTTCATTTCTCAGTGTTTGCAACACAATTCTCAAATGATTGGCATGCTCATTCAGATTCTTAGAGTACACCAAAATATCATCAATAAAAACAATCACAAACTCATCCAAGTACCTCTGAAAGATGCGGTTCATCAAACTCATAAACACCGCTGGAGCATTCGTTAACCCAAAAGGCATGACAACAAACTCGTAGTGTCCATACCTGGTCTGGAATGCTGTCTTTGGTATATCAACATCTCGAACTCTGAGTTGGTGATATCTCGATCGCAAATCAATCTTGGAATAGATAGAAGATTCCTGCAACTGATCAAATAAGTCATCGATTCTAGGCAAAGGATATTTGTTCTTTATCGTTGCCTTGTTCAGTTGCCTGTAATCTATACACAATCTCATAGAACCGTCTTTCTTTCGCACAAATAACACTGGAGCGCCCCAAGGAGATACACTGGGTCTGATATATCCCTTGGCTAGAAGATCTTCTAACTGTGCTTTCATTTCTTTCAGCTCTATCGGAGCCATCCTATACGGAGCTCTCGAAATAGGAACGGTACCTGGAATAAGATCAATACTAAAATCTACCTCTCGGGCTGGAGGTAATCCTGGAATCTCATCAGGAAATACATCTGCAAACTCCCGTACCACTGGCAAATCTGCCAATGCCGGGCTCGATCTCTGTAGGTCTACAGAATAAATAAGGAACCCCTCTGCTCCTTTCTGTAACAATCTAATCATAGTCAAAGCAGATACTAAGGGAATCCAAGATCTGGAACCCTTACCGTAGAATTTCCATTCTTCTGTCATTTCAGGCCTGAATCAGACAATCTTGTGAAAACAATCTACGGTAGCTCTGTACTTAGTCAACATGTCAATCCCGACAATACAATCAAAATCAGATAGACCAAGTACAACAAAATCTAAATCAAGCTCATGTCCCTCAAACTGTAGTATACAGTGTCCAACTGAAGTCACAGATATAAGACCACTTCCCAACGGAGAAGAAATAGATACTACAGTTGACATTGACTCGACAGGCAAGGAATGCAACAATGCAAAATGTTCTGATATAAATGTATGTGATGCAACTGTATCTATCAACACATATGCAGGATAACCGTAAAAAAAACAGTTACCTGCAATCACGTCGTCTGGCGCATCCTGTGCCTGCTCCTCTGTCAATGCAAACACCTGAGCCTGTTGTCTGGGAGGTTGGCTCACTGTCTGGCCACCTCTGGCTCTAGGCTAGGACTGTGTAGGTGTGGGCTGGAAGGAATGGACAGACGAAGCTTGCCTCTCAGGCTGAGCTATTGAAGCTGATGACCCTGCACTCTGAAATCTCTGGGCACCTTTTTGGGGACAAACTCTGGCGAAGTGTCCCGGCTGTCTACAGTAGTTACAATGGCCCATGACTCCCTGACACTGCTCCGTGGCATGCCTACCTCCACAAGAACTGCAATACGCACCTGCATAATCTAAACTCTGGCCAGGACCTCTCTATCTTGACCCACTAGAGCTCGACGAACTGCTCCCTGCTCTCTTAAACTGCTTACCCTTAGCTTTCAACGAATCCTTCTTGCCACTACTGCTTCCACTATCAAATCGAGGAGGAGGTGGTGGAAACTGTGCGGCGGGCGGTGGCGTCGGTCTCTGACCCTGAACACTATAGGAAGCTCCTCGCTGCCTAATCAAGCCAGCCTCTGCTCCCTTTGCTCGGTTTAGCGCCTAAGAAAAAGTGTTGGGTCACCCCGTGTTCACTAAGGTGAAGATATCCGGATTCAAACCATTTATGAATTGATCGGCGACCGCCTCGTCATTCCCTGCTACATGTGGTGCAACTCGAAGCAAGGAAGAAAAACTTGGCAACATACTCCTCTAGGTTCCATTGCCCCTATCTCAAGTTGGCGAACTCTGCCCCTTTGTCTTTTCGGTATGATACTGGAAAGAAACGTTGATAAAATTCATCTTTAAAAACTTTCCAAGTAATATCAATACCTCGATGTTCTAAGGCTCGTTTCGCCGTTAGCCACCAACTCTTGGCCACTTCTTGCAATTGATGCCCAATCAGCTTTACTCTACGTTCATCTGAATAGGCAAGTGATTCAAATAACATTTCTATATCATCCAGCCAGCTTTCGCAATCCGCTGCATTCTCAGTGCCTTTCAAAGTTGGGGGTCGAAACGACTGAAACCGCTTCAACAGAGTCTCCATCGGGGTAGCGGTTACGTCCATCTGAGTACCTGACGTACTCCCCTGTTCTGGCACTTGTCCTGCAGCTGGTTGCGGTATCCTTCTAGGCGGCATATCTGTTTATCAAACAGGTTAATACACAGTCTATACAAGCTGTCTCAGCCCTCCTCTGATCATATACCTCTGATCCAGAATCGGTTATGATTCAGTCTTGGCAATTATATGCTGTAAATCAACTTAGATACAGTACAACACATAATAGAGAAAGCAATAAATCATGCTAGCACATCAAAAGCAAGGAAGATGACTCGATCTACCCCGCTCATTCTATTCTATCTCAGTCTATAGAACCTAATGCTCTGATACCACCTGTTGTGGGGACCCGGGCTCTAAATTGATTCGATCTGGGATTAATTGGATCTGTGAGAAAATGTAGGTCAAATTTTCACTTTTTAACATTAATTCTAATGTATATAAATAAGCATAAGGTCTTTACTTATTTTACAATCATACAAACATGTCTTGTTCTAATACATCAATCCAACTAGTGTTTAATACAAAATACAAAAGACAAGTAGTCCAAGTCCAATAAGAGTCACTAGTCATCTTCTGCACCCGTAGTCACCCCGCTATCTCGAACTCATCTCTGTCGTGAACCAGATCCTGCCCCACCTGTTGTTATGCACACATACAGACATAACAACAGCCGGAAACTCCGGTGAGAACAAATCCCAGTATAAAACATGTATACATGCTAACATAAAATCATTAATCATGCATAAAAGCAATAATAATGGGTTCCATAGTCTCTGAAACCAATCTATATAATAGACAAAGCATGATTATATAAAGAGACTTGAATATAAATCGATAACAAATCCAAATTATATCAAAGAGATAAACAATAAATCTAGTATGTGATTTTGTTGGAAAACTCAAATTGAATCTCATTTGAGTTGTGCTTCCCCAAACAAAACATGAATTATACCTTTCTAATCTGTGTCTTAGTCGGAGTCTCGAAGACGAATCATACCAATATCAATCTGAAATGGAAATGTTTATACTTATTCTATCAATCTCTAATCGCAATCCACACATTGTACTCAACAATCAATCTCAGTACTATTCAACGGCATATCGGCGTGAATTCTCGATACCGATTAATCCAACTCTCAACATATATCAATAATTCATAAGTCTCAACTCATAATCATCATCATATTCATGTGATACTACCCAAAATCTACATAATTTAGTTCTAAACATGCTAAAATTCATAACAATCACGTAGGGTATCATTTTCTCGATCCGTTTACGGTACTACGATGTCTATACTCTTAAGAACATAATAGAGAGTTCAATTCATCATTCTCCCAACACATATCACCAATCCATAATTCTCAACTCACAACATCATCATAAGCATATGATAATACTTGAAATTTGCGTATTCTCAATCAAGATATTCTAAAATTCATAACAAATGCATACGATAATATTTCTTTGATCCGGTTGCGAATATACTATGCTCTTGATATCAAGAACACATAATATGAATCATATTACAATTTCTCCAGCATATATATTTCGAACCATGCTGAAAATGAATCATACTTACATCCTTTCGAAGCCCTTGTCAAGAGGAGTCCAAATCTTGTCTCGGATTTAAATTAGGATGGCTAAATCTTGCATAGGTCTAATTCAAATCTATGAAAAAAGCTTGCACCTTTCCTGGACTATGCTCGGTTATCTGATGCTGAAAATGGCAAGGAAATAAGACACCTACCCTTATATTGCATGGCAAGGACAAGTGATATAATTCTTTGTATTACACGTCTCGCGCATGTGCGCGATATCACTCGCGCATATGCGCGAGACCTACGGGTCTCGGCAATACAACACCTCGCGCATATGCGCGTTTCAACTCGTGCATGTGCGCCAAACTCACTGGAGGTGTCGCGTGTAAGGCTCGAGATTATTAGTTTCATTAACATGATACTCGGAGGATATGAGAATACATGTCGTAAGAGGAAAATATCAAAGATTTCATGGATTATGGAATTTTGAATGAGCCTGGCCGAAGCCACACCGCACCTGCCGTGCTAGGAAGCACCGCACCCGCGGTGTTTAGACAGAAAGTTGGTGAATTTATCCGAAGCAAGACCGCACCCGCGGTGCAAGCAAGACCGCTCCCGCGGTGGTGAGACCGCACCCGCGGTCATGCAGGGACCGCACCCGCGGTCTAGATGCTGCACTTTTGGATGAACTCGCCTTGAACATAGCGCACCCGCGCTCCTGAACTACCGCACCCGCGGTGCTGCATGCGAGAGATCCACCTCCTTTTCTTATGATGACACATGGCGTGTATATATATATGAATTGAGCTGAGTCTTCATTTCTTCAATTTCTGGCAGCAAGAAACGAGAACAAGTTCATACCCTCAAGCTTCTTCATAGCTTAGAAATCACCTAGTGCAAGAATTACCAATCCAAATTGTGATTCAAGCATAGATTTGTATTCCTCTCCTCAAGAGCTTCAAAAGGATGTGAGTATTGTTAACTTTCAGCATGGTTTGAAAAAGGTGTGTTGAGGAAATTGTGATATGATGTATAATGTGTGTTCTTGAGATTATAAGCATCGTAGAAACGTGAACGGATCGATTTTCAGACGTCGTATGATGCTGTTTCGATTTTCCAGCTTATGTTATGTGAAAATTATGCCGATTTCAAAATGAATGTTGATGTTTAGATGAGATTATGAGTTATTGGGATTGATTATGATATTGTTATGTTGAGTTTGAATTATCGGTATCACGAGGCTACGCCGTTATACTGTCAAAATTGTATCGATATTGATTATTGAATTGTATATGTGTTGAATTGAGTTGGGAATTGATATTGTATGTCTACATTGCCTTTCAGAGTTGTTATTGTCAGACTCGACATTCCGACTTCAAGATCTCGACAGACATTGTGCGACGAAAGGTATAATTCATGTGGTCACGGGATTGCACAACTCGATTCAGATTTGATACGAGTTTCACTAAATCACATACTAGATTGTTATTACATTTGATTACGTAATGTATTGTTTATTGATTTATATTCGAGTCTTGAGATAGGAGATATTGGCAGATTGGCCAAAACTAGACGTTCCGTTGTATCGACGCATAGTAGTAGAGTTTCTCTATGTGTAGACCCTCGATACAAAGTTGACCGAAGTCTAGGAATAAGACGTACCGTCACCCCGAGTGGTTGGGTAGGTGACAGACCGTCTTATTCACACCGGGATCCCTAGAATAGAAATGAATCGAGTCAAGAATCAGAGTTTGAATACAGATTTGTATTCTTTTACATGTCTTAGATTATAATTCATGTTAATTGATATATGCCATGCTTTTGTACTTGATTTAATTACATTGCATGCATCCATGTTTTATACTGGGATTTATTCTCACCGGAGTTATCCGGCTGTTGTCGTGTCTGTATGTGTGCATGGCAACAGGTGGGGCAGGATCTGGGTCTCGAGCTAGATGAGAGATTGATGATAGCGTGGAGATCTCGGGCGTTGAAGATTTCTAGTGTTTTCTTATTAGACTTGGACTACTTATGTTTGTAGTTGGTATTTAAACACTAGCTTATGATTGTACTAAACAGACATGTATGTACATGATGTTGTTTAATTAATATAAAGACATGTTATGATTTAATTATACATTTGAATTAATGTTAAAAGCAAAATTTTGACCCACATTTTCCAGCAAAGATCCAATAAATCCCAAAAGAATTGAGTTAGAGCCCGGGTCCCCACAACAGGTGGTATCAGAGCTGTAGGTTCTGTAGACTGAGATAGAATAGAATGAGCGAGGTAGATCGAGATATCTTCCTTGCTTTTGAGATGTTAGCATGATTTATTGCTTTTCTTATTATATGTTGTTGCATTATCTGAGTTGATTTACAGCATATACTTGTCAAGCCTGAATCAGAACCGATTCTCGATCAGAGGTAATGATCAGAGGAGGGCTGAGACAGATGATATTGATTGTGTACTAATCAGTTTGATAATCAGATTTATGCCGCCTAGACGTAAACCATAGCCAGAGCAGGGTAGTACATCAGGTGCACAGATGGATGTCACCGCTACGCCGATGGAGACTTTACTGAAGAGGTTTCAGTCTTTCCATCCTCCTACGCTGAAGGGCACAGAGAGTGCAGTAGAGTGCGAGAGCTGGCTTGATGATATCGAGATGATGTTTGAGTCTTTGGAATATACTGATGAGCGACGTGTGAAATTGATAGGGCATCAGCTGCAAGAGGTTGCAAAAAGCTGGTGGTTGACTGCGAAGAGAGCCTTGGAGCACCGAGGCATTGACATTACGTGGAAAGTCTTCAAGGATGAGTTCTATCAGCGCTTCTTTCCCGTCTCCTACCGAAAAGATAAAGGGGCTGAATTTGCGAATCTGAGGCAGGGACAGTGGAACATCGAGGAGTATGTTGCTAAATTTTCTGCATTGCTACGATTTGTACCGCATGTGGCAGGGAACGACGAGGCAGTGGCCGATCAGTTTATCAATGGGTTGAATCCAGATGTCTTTACTTTGGTGAACACGGGACGACCTAATACTTTTTCAGAGGCACTGAACAGAGCTAAGGGAGCAGAGGCTGGCCTGATCAGGCAGCGAGGCGCTTCTTACGGTGTTCAGGGGCAGAGACCGACACAGCCTACCACCGTTCAGTTTCCACCACCTCCTCCTCGCTTCGATAGTGGATCTAGTAGTAGTGACAAGAAGGAATTTTTGAAAGCTAAGGGCAAGCAGTTTAAGCGATCTGGGAGCAGTTCATCGAGTTCGAGTGGATCTCGACAGAGAGGTCAGGGTTCAGATTATAGTGGCGTGTATTGTAGTTCATGCGGAGGGCGACATGCCACGGAGCAGTGTCAAGGAGTTATGGGACGCTGCAACATCTGTAGGTAACAGGGACACTTCGCCAGAGTTTGTCCCCTGAGAGGTGCACAACGATACCAGAGTACAGGGTCATCAGCACCAGTGCCACAGATGGAGAGACAGGCATCCTCTGTACACTCTTTCCAGCCACCATCGGCCCAGACCCAGCAGAGACCAGGAGGTAGTCAGACAGTGAGTCAACCTCCCCGACAGCAGGCTAGGGTATTTGCCTTGACAGAGGAGCAAGCTCAGGATGCGCCCGATGACGTGATAGCAGGTAACTGTTTTCTTTGCGGTTATCCTGCATATGTGTTGATAGACACAGGTGCATCACATACATTTATATCTGAACATTTTGCATTGAGACATTCATTGCCTGTTGAGTCTTTGTCTACGGTAGTGTCTATAGCTTCTCCGTTGGGAAGTGGTTTGATATCTGTGACTACTGTTAGACACTCTATGCTTCAGTTTGAGGGGCATGAGATTGATCTAGATTGTATAGTACTTGGGTTAGCCGATTTTGATTGTATAGTTGGCATAAATATGTTAACCAAGTACAGGGCCACTGTAGATTGTTTCCACAAGATTGTCAGATTCAGACCCGAAATGTAATGCCCAAGAATTTGGTTACCGTAATCTGAGATGATTAATGTAATCTGGGATGAATTATTGATGATGACCTGATATGATTTTAAATGCAATGTGCCGAGACCGAACGGGGCCAAGTAGATGACTTATACAAGAATGGGACAGAACTATTGGCGCCCGAGCGGTAGTTTTTAACCGCCCGAGCGCCAATGTTCAATAAAGAAGGGCTCGGACAGAAAGTATGGCGCCCGAGCGGTAGAATATTACCGTCCGAGCGCCAATGAAAAATAAGATAGGAATCCGGACAGAAAGTGCCGCGCTCGACCGGTACTTTCTTACCGCCCGAGCGCGAGTCATGCAGAACCAAAACATGCCACGTTTATGATATGCACGAGTTATGTATATATATATATATATATATATATATATCTATATATATATATATCTATATATATATATCTATATATATATATATATATATATATATATATATATATATGCATACAAATGTTAATCTGCAGAAATCGAGAATTGAGGGGAAGTTTTACTTCTTGATTTTAGAATTCAATTTACGAGAAATCCGTCCGTCTGATTTTGAATCCTAGTACGGTATCGTGTTCCTATCGACGTAGGCTACAACTGGACGTAAGTTTTACTACGTTTTGATATGATTTGAAATTATAATGTTGTTGAAATTGAATACACGTCATATATGATGTTCTTGACATGTTAGACATCATAGAATCGAAGTCAGATTAAGAAACGGACTGATTATTGACTTGTTATGAATTTTGGAGTTGAATTGATATCAGAATTGAGTTGTTATTGATTATGAGATGTTAGAATTGATATCAGACTGGTATGTAGTGCTGGATATGTTGGAAATATGATGTTATCATATTGAAACAGAATTTGGTAGAATTCTGATTATATCCAGTATTGTTTGGTTGGTGTATTGATATTGTACCCTCGATATCGTATTGTCAGATTGAGTTATTGACAGGCTTGAGGTTCGAGACTTCGACAGAGTCAGAGTATCAGAAAGAAAGGTATAAATTAATGTTGTGTTGGGATTGCACAACTCGAGTGTGGTTTGACTCGAGTCTCCCTAAATCACATACTTAGTTTATTACATTGATATTTGTAATTGTTGAGATTGATGTTTTTAGTCTATTGATTCATAGCCACTGCATGTATTGTTTACTGATTTGTTGAGTCATTGGCTGAGTCGCCTAGTCACCGACTGATTCGTCTAGCTATCGGCTGTTTCGCCTAGCTATTGGCTGATTCGCTTAATTATTGACTGAGTCGTCTAGCTATCGGCTGTTTCGCCTAGCTATTGGCTGATTCGCTTACTTATTGACTGAGTCGTCTAGCTATCGGCTGTTTCGCCTAGCTCTTGGCTGATTCGCTTAAATCTTGACTGAGTCGTCAATTCTGTGGCTGTTTCGCCCAGACATCGGGATCCCTAGGTTAGAGTTGAGTCGAGTCTGAGACGACGCGTTGTTTGAGTTGAGTTTGAGTCTGAGTGTGATTCATTGCTTGATATTGATTTATATTATTGGATGTTGATTATGTTCCGGATGATGGTACATGTTTAGAATAAGAGTTATTCTTGATATTGCTTCATGTTCTGATTTGATACATGTTATGATTATTGCTTACATGCTTTTATATATGTTTTTTATATGATTGCATGTTTACATTGTTTATCCTGGGATATTTATATCTCACCGGAGTTATCCGGCTGTTGTCTTGTTTTGTATGTGTGCATGACAACAGGTGGGGCAGGTTCAGGGTCAAGAAAAGAAAGAGGCTGGACTAGATAGCGTGGAGATCCGGGCTTCGAAGCAACTTAGGATTCAGCACTGATATGTAGTTGAACCTAGTTGAATCCTTGTAGATAATACAGGATGTGTATGTTTATGTTTAATATGTAATTTGAATTTAATTACATTAGGTTTCCGCTTTGTATATTAAAAGAAAAAAAATTTAGACCTGTTTTATAATTGATTAATTAGTCCCAATGATGATTAAGAACTTGATTAGCGTCCGGGTCCCCACAACAGGTGGTATCAGAGCCATAGGTACTAGAACCTAGAGTTCTTTAGATTGAGATAGAAGAGGCTAGTGAGCGGGGTAGATTGAGGTTTTCTTTCCTGCTTTTGAATGCTAGCATGTCTTGCTGCGTTATATAATACATGTTACTTGACTTATCTGATTTGATTTTGTAATATGTATTATTGGGAACGAATCTGAACTGATTCTCGATCAGCAGTAAGATGATCGGGAGGGAGACTGAATTGAAACAGATGTGTTGGATTGGATTACTAATCCTTTTGAGTTTCAGATATGCCTCCCAGAAGAATACCAGAACAGGGTAGTACATCGAATCCTCCAATGGATGTAACACCGACTCCAATGGAAACCTTGCTGAAGAGGTTTCAGTCATTCAAACCACCCACTCTGAAAGGTACTGAGACATCAGTCGAGTGTGAGAGTTGGTTAGGTCGTATTGAGTTGCTGTTTGATTCACTGGAGTACAGTGATGAGCGCCGGATTAAATTGATTGGGCACCAGTTGCTTGATGTTGCACAAAGCTGGTGGGTTACAATGAAGAGGGCCTTGGAGCAACGAGGTACGATTATTACTTGGGATGTATTTAAAACTGAGTTTTATCAGAGATTTTTCCCAATATCGTACAGAAAAGACAAGGGGGCTGATATGAATCTTGACACGAATAAATAGCAAACACGATTAAAAATAAATCGCACCCTCTATTCAATTACGATATTAAGATTCGTGTGTTTTTCCCGATCTTTTGAATCAAGTATGGTGTGATATTCACCTCTAAACTAGCAAGAGTTTAGCAACAAATAAACACGAGGATAAACAATCGAAAACTATACGAACCTTCGAAGAACTTTGCCTACGACAATCCGCACAAGCAACGATCGACAAACGCCACAAAGTTGAAAACTTTGATAAGTTTGATTTGATTTTGACAAAGCTTGGCTTTGAAAAGTTGAGAGAAAATTCTCAAAGTTTTGATAAACTCAAAATAAAATATGTATTGTGTGTAAAAATTCGTCCAACATAGTCAATATATCAAAAGATATCAAAAATCTAGTCTCCCAAAATAATAAAACTCTAGAAAAGGAAATAAATCCGCGCAGAAAACGCTAGGCACGGACCCCGTGCAGACCTCCGTGTCTGGGTCCGTGTACATACTGTAAAAATCTTCAATCTGGATCAAAGGACACGGACCCCGTGCTCACCTCCGTGTACGGGTCCGTGTAGGCACTGTATTCGCCAACTTCAAAGGGCACGGACCCCGTGCCTGGGTCCGTCTCCAGGTCCGTGTAGGCACTGGATTTGCTCATCCCAGCTTGGAAAGGACACGGACCCCGTGTGCAGGTCCGTGTATGCGTCCGTGTGGCCTCGGGTTTCTCCAACAATGCGTGAATGACATTCCATTGGCCTCCAATCGTACTCCCATGCATCACGACCTCTTCCGGCTTGCTCATGACTCCTTGTAGCGCCTCCTTGAACCTCTTTAGTCGACCCCTCGTGATTGGTCCCTCCGGCAACTGCAAAGGATCCCATGCTTTCCTTGGAACGTCCACGTTCGCATCATCCTCCCCTTCTTGAGAAGGATTTGTCCTCAAATCTTGCTCGTCACCTACATCAAACAACGACAAGTCACTAACATTAAAAGTAGAGCTAACATTATACTCACCCGGCAAGTCGAGTTTGTAGGCATTGTCATTGATCCTTTCAAGAACTTGGAACGGTCCATCGCCCCTAGGTAGTAGCTTTGAGCGTCGCTTCTCCGGAAACCTCTCCTTCCTCAAGTGTAACCACACCCAATCACCCTTCTCGAACACCACTTTCTTTTTCCCCTTGTTAGCTTGCTTGGCATATTGCTCATTCTTCTTCTCAATGTTGGCTTTAGCCTTTTCATGCAACCCCCTAACAAATTCAGCCTTCTTTTTGCCATCCATGTTTAACCTTTCACTCACAGGTAAAGACATCAAATCCAACGGAGTCAAAGGATTAAAACCGTATACAATTTCAAATGGTGAATAGTTAGTAGTAGAATGCACACAACGATTATAAGCAAACTCAACAAATGGCAAGCAATTCTCCCAATTCTTTAAGTTCTTCTTGAGAATAGCACGTAATAAAGTTCCTAACGTCCTATTAACTACCTCAGTTTGACCATCAGTCTGAGGATGACAGGTCGTAGAAAACAGTAATTTAGTGCCAAGTTTAGCCCACAGTGTTTTCCAGAAATAACTTAGGAATTTAACATCACGGTCCGACACAATTGTCCTAGGCATGCCATGCAGCCTAACGACTTCTCTAAAGAATAGGTCCGCAATGTTAGATGCATCTTCCGTCTTGTGACAAGCAATAAAGTGTGCCATTTTTGAAAACCTATCCACAACAACAAATATAGAGTCCCTCCCCTTCTTTGTCCTAGGTAACCCCAAAACAAAGTCCATGGAGATATCAACCCATGGTTCACTAGGGACGGGAAGTGGTGTATATAATCCGTGTGGTAGTGTCCTAGACTTAGCTTGTCTACAAGTTATGCACTTCTCACAAATACGTTCAACATCACGTTTCATGTGTGGCCAATAAAAATGTTCATGCAAGGCACTTAAAGTTTTAGCCACCCCAAAGTGTCCCATTAGGCCACCCCCATGTGCCTCCCTAACAAGTAATTCACGAATTGATGACTTGGGAATGCACAACCTATCCTCTCTAAACAAGAAACCTTTATGCAAGTAGAATTTATCATGTGGACCATGCATACAAGTTTCAAACACTTCCTTAAAATCATCATCTAGCACATACAACTCTTTAACTAGTTCAAACCCCAATATTTTAGATTCCAAAGTAGAGAAAAGTACATACCTCCGGGATAGTGCGTCGGCCACTACATTTTCCTTACCTTGCTTATACTTGATCATGTAGGGGAATGTCTCTATGAAGGCCACCCACTTAGCATGCCTCTTGTTCAGCTTTTGTTGCCCCTTAAGGTGCTTAAGAGACTCATGATCCGTGTGAATCACAAACTCTTTAGGCCTCAAGTAGTGCTGCCACGTCTCTAGGGTCCTCACAAGTGCGTAGAACTCCTTATCATACGTGGGATAGTTCAATGCAGCTCCATTGAGCTTCTCACTAAAGTATGCCACCGGCCGCCCTCCTTGCATCAACACTCCACCAATACCTACACCTGATGCATCACATTCAATTTCAAAAGTATTAGCAAAATCAGGTAAGACAAGTAAAGGAGCATTAATCAACTTTTGCTTAATGATATTAAAGGACTTCTCTTGCTCCTCGCCCCAATAGAATGGAACGTTCTTCTTGATCACCGCCGTCATGGGTGCCGCCAATGTGCTAAAATCCTTGACAAACCTCCTATAGAAGCTTGCAAGACCATGAAAGCTTCGGACTTGACCAACAGTAGTAGGCGATGGCCAATCTCGAATAGCACTTACCTTGTCTTCATCCACTTGTATCCCTTGTGAACTCACAACGAAACCAAGAAACACAAGTTTGTTTGTACAAAAATCACACTTCTTTAAGTTAGCATACAAATTTTCAGCCCTTAATGTGATTAGCACAAGTTTCAAGTGTTTAACATGCTCTTCAAGATTCTTGCTATACACTAGGATATCATCAAAGTAAACCACAACAAATTTACCTATATGTGCACGCAAGACATGATTCATTAACCTCATAAAGGTGCTAGGTGCATTAGTTAAACCAAAAGGCATAACCATCCACTCATACAACCCATACTTAGTTTTAAAAGCAGTTTTCCACTCATCACCTTCCCTCATTCTAATTTGATGGTAGCCACTCCTCAAATCAATTTTGCTAAAAATGCAAGAACCATGCAATTCATCTAACATATCATCTAGTCTAGGTATGGGATGCCTATACTTAATGGTTATGTTATTGATTGCCCTACAGTCGACACACATACGCCATGAGCCATCTTTCTTAGGGACTAGCAAAACAGGCACCGCACAAGGTGACATGGACTCACGCACATAACCTTTATCTAATAACTCACTTACCTGCCTTTGTAGCTCCTTAGTCTCCTCCGGATTGCTCCTATAAGCTGGACGGTTTGGCAAGGCACTCCCGGGCACCAAATCAATTTGGTGCTCAATTCCCCTCAATGGTGGTAAGCCTTGAGGTAGCTCCTCCGGAAATACATCGTCAAATTCCTGCAATAGTGAAACAACAATGCTCGGAAGGGATCCGGCTATATCACTTGTGTTAAGGAGGATCTCCTTGTAAAGAATTAACACAAGTGGCTCATGTGTGTGCAACAAGTGTTTTACCTCACCTTTTTGGGCCATATAAGAATTCTTTTTGGCCTCTTTCCTCTCTTTTTCTTTTCCCTCATTTTCTTTCCGCTCTTTTTTTGTTTTTGTGGCTATCTCACTCTTTTGATCACTCTTTTTTTCAGCCACTTCATTTTTGTTTTCAAAGGCCATCTCACTTTTTAGTTCACTCTTTTTTTCGGCCTCATCTCTCTTTTTCTTTTTCAAGTGGTCCTCCAATACTTGCTTTGGGGACAATGGAAGTAGGACAACAGTTTCTTTTTTCAAGACAAACGAGTACTTATTTTTGAACCCATCGTGAGTCACTCGCCTATCAAATTGCCATGGCCTACCCAACAAGATATGACAAGCATGCATGGGCACCATGTCACACAAAACCTCATCTTTGTACTTCCCAATTGAGAATGACACTAGAACTTGCCTATTAACCCTCACTTCCGCACAATCGTTCAACCATTGAAGCCTATATGGTTGAGGATGTTTTATTGTAGGCAATCCCAATTTCTCAACCATCTCAACACTAGCCACATTGGTGCAACTACCCCCATCTATGATGACATTGCAAACCCTACCATTCACAAAACATCTAGTGTGGAACAAATTCTCCCTTTGGCTAGCCTCCTCACTCTTGACTTGGGCACTCATGATTCGCCTAGTCACTAGCGCTTCTCCTACAACCGCCCCATATCCCTCATCGGGATCCTCCAACTCAGGCATATCATCCTCACTACCCTCGCCATCTCCCTCACTTTGAGATTCATACTCACCATAATCATTCAAGATCATCACCCTCTTATTAGGACAATCACTAGAAATATGACCCATCCCTTGACACCTAAAACATCTAACATCTCTAGAGCGATTAGAAGGAGTTTCAGATTTACCTTGGACTCCTTGCTTAGGCGCCTCTTGTTTGGTCTCAAATTTGGGCTTGGCCACCACTTTATTCTCCTCACGCTTCCCCACATTTGATCTCCAAGAAGATGATGCACCTCCGGTTTGATTGGTGCGGCCAACTCCTCGCCTCTTGAGTTGTTGCTCCACCTTTATGGCCATTTGCACCATCTCGTCTAGTTCCAAGTAGTGCCGAAGCTCCACTTGATCTTGGATCTCCCTGTTCAAACCACAAAGAAAACGAGCCATAGTTGCTTCATTATCCTCCTCAATATTTGCCCTAATCATGAGTACTTCCATCTCCTTATAGTAGTCCTCAACACTCTTCAACCCTTGCCTCAAAGTCTGTAACCTCTTAAACATCTCCCTATAGTAATGGTTAGGCACAAACCTCTTCCTCATTACACTCTTCATCTCATCCCAAGATTCAACAGGTCTCTCATTATATTTTCTTTTAGTGGTCACTAATTGATCCCACCAAATGAGAGCATAGTCTAAGAATTCAACCACCGCCAACCTCACCTTCTTTTGTTCGGAATAGTGGTGACATGCAAATACGAACTCTACCCTCTTTTCCCATTCTAGGTACGCCTCCGGGTCAGATTTCCCATGGAATGAAGGGATTTTCATCTTAATACTACCCATGTGACCATCTTCCCTAGTCTCCTCATATCTACCCCTCATAGCTTCCCTTCTTCCTCTACCAAGTCCTCTATCTCTACCATTCTTACCCCAATTCTCATTTTGACTCTCATCGCCTCCTCCTAGATCATACTCCTCATCATCTCTACCCAAATCCCTAGGCTTAGGTTTACCCCCACTAACCTCAAGTTTACCCAACCTCTCATGCAACGACTCCATTTGGGACGCCATCGCTCTACTAAAATCCCCAAACAACGCATCTAGATGAGCTTTGGACACCCCCGAATTCGGACTATCTCCTACCTCCCTCTCCATTTAATTTCTAAGTTGTACCTGCAAGAAAAGGTTAGTAGAAATAAAATAATCCTCACCCAAATGCTCACGATCACTCCAAAGAAATTCACTCGTCTTTTACCTCTTTATTTGTATGCTCACAACAAATACTCACCGTTCACTCCAAAGAAAAGTCACTCTCACTCAAGTGTATCACTCGAATTTTGAAAGCCCTCTTGGAAGTGCTCAAGCTTTGTATTGTGGGTATCAAACAATCAAAGTTCAAACTTGTGAACAAATGCGACCGACTCAATTGGACCGTGTAGACAAGCAATTCGAATATAAATATATATATATATATATATATATTTTTTTTTTTTGACTGTGTGAGACAATTGAATATGACTCTATGAAGACAATAGATCAATATATCAAAAAGAAATAATGGTGAATTTTCGGAATTTTTGTACTCTTTTTTTTTTTTTTTTTTTTTTTTTTTTTTTTTTTTTTTTTTTTTTTTTTCTTTGAATTCCGAAAATTCAAAAGAAAGACAAGGACTCAAAATTTCGTGTATCACAGATTCACGAAAAAAATTACGAAGAACGATAGAACATAAACAGATCTGAAAATACGTGAAGAAGTAATACAGATCTGCAATTTAAAAACAAGATATGTACTTGAATTCAATAAACCTGGCGCTCTGATACCAAATGATATGAATCTTGACACGAATAAATAGCAAACACGATTAAAAATAAATCGCACCCTCTATTCAATTACGATATTAAGATTCGTGTGTTTTTCCCGATCTTTTGAATCAAGTATGGTGTGATATTCACCTCTAAACTAGCAAGAGTTTAGCAACAAATAAACACGAGGATAAACAATCGAAAACTATACGAACCTTCGAAGAACTTTGCCTACGACAATCCGCACAAGCAACGATCGACAAACGCCACAAAGTTGAAAACTTTGATAAGTTTGATTTGATTTTGACAAAGCTTGGCTTTGAAAAGTTGAGAGAAAATTCTCAAAGTTTTGATAAACTCAAAATAAAATATGTATTGTGTGTAAAAATTCGTCCAACATAGTCAATATATCAAAAGATATCAAAAATCTAGTCTCCCAAAATAAAAAAACTCTAGAAAAGGAAATAAATCCGCGCAGAAAACGCTAGGCACGGACCCCGTGCAGACCTCCGTGTCTGGGTCCGTGTACATACTGTAAAAATCTTCAATCTGGATCAAAGGACACGGACCCCGTGCTCACCTCCGTGTACGGGTCCGTGTAGGCACTGTATTCGCCAACTTCAAAGGGCACGGACCCCGTGCCTGGGTCCGTCTCCAGGTCCGTGTAGGCACTGGATTTGCTCATCCCAGCTTGGAAAGGACACGGACCCCGTGTGCAGGTCCGTGTATGCGTCCGTGTGGCCTCGGGTTTCTCCAACAATGCGTGAATGACATTCCATTGGCCTCCAATCGTACTCCCATGCATCACGACCTCTTCCGGCTTGCTCATGACTCCTTGTAGCGCCTCCTTGAACCTCTTTAGTCGACCCCTCGTGATTGGTCCCTCCGGCAACTGCAAAGGATCCCATGCTTTCCTTGGAACGTCCACGTTCGCATCAGGGGCGGAGTTTGCCAATTTGAGACAGGGTCAGCTGAACATTGAAGAATATGTGACCAAGTTCTCTACCTTGTTGAAGTTTGCTCCACATGTGGCTGATAATGATGAAGCCGTTGCTGATCAGTTCATCAATGGCTTGAATCCCGATATTTTTACATTGGTGAACACAGGGCGACCGAATAATTTTGCTGATGCCATGAATAGAGCAAAGGGCGCTGAAGCGGGCCTGATAAGGCAGAGAGGAGCTGAATTTGTTCCTCCAGTGGCGAGACCACAGCAACCACCTCCCCGATTCGAGAGTGGCAGTAGCAGTGGTGGAAGGAAAGAGTTTCTGAAGGCTAGAGGAAAGCAGTTTAAGAAGTCTGGCGGCAGTTCTTCTAGCTCCAGTGGTTCTCAGCAGAGTTATACTGGCGTTTATTGCGGAAATTGTGGAGGCAGACATTCCACTGAACAATGCCAAGGAGTACTTGGTAGCTGCCACTTATGCAAGCAACAGGGACATTTTGCCAGAATATGTCCACAGAGGGGTTCCCAAAGATCCCAGGGAGCTGAACCATCTGGATCAGAGGCACAGTGGCGTAGACGATCAGCTGCCGTTCCTTCATTTCAGCCAGCACCATCTCAGTCACAGCAGAGGCCAGGAGGAAGCCAGACAGTTGGCCAGCCTCCTAGACAGCAGGCCAGAGTATTTGCTTTGACCGAGGAGCAGGCTCAGGAAGCACCAGAGGATGATGTTGCAGGTAACTGGTTTGTTTGATTATCCTGCATATGTATTGAGTGATGCCGGTGCTTCACACATTTTTATTTCTGAAAGATTTGCATTGATGTATGCATTAATTGTCGAGTCCCTATTTACTGTAGTATTTGTTTCTTTTCCTTTGAGAAAAGATCTTGTATCAGTGATTTCTGTTAGATTTTGTATACTACAGTAGGGTAAGAATGAGATCGAGTTAGATTGTGTGGTAGATGGTATTGTACTGGTCTTCCCTGATTTTAGAACTACATTACTGATATTGATATGTTGATCAAGTACGAAGCTACCATAGATTGATTCCAGAAGATAATAAGAATCAGACCTGAGATGACCAAGGGATGAATATAGTACGATAAGAATTCTAGACTGAGAATTCCTTTGATATTCGTACTAGCTATGACTCGATTATTACAGAAAGGAGCAGAATGACTCCTTATGTATTCAATTGATTTACTGAAATTGAGTCTATCATTGGCTGATTTACCAATGATAAGAAAGTTCTTGATGTTTTCTCTGATAAGATTTTAGATTTGATTTCAATCAGAGAGATTGATTTTAGTCATGACTGATATCAGAAACTGTTGAAATGGTAAATCCTGATTGAGACAGATTGTGTTCAGGGATTTTTGTATCTGAAAATGATATATTTGTTGATGTTAACAGAATCGCGATTAAACCGTAATTAGTCAGCTGAGGTTGACATCAGTGTCAGAAAGTTGCAGTTTATGAATTTAGCATGTTTTGAATTTGATTGAATATTGATGTTATTCTGAATATGTGGTTGAGACGGATTGTAGACAATGGAGATTATATTGTACCGCCCGAACCAGAGCTAATTTTGAAACGTTAGCAGTTCAAAACGCTGATTAGAATGTTTCGAACTCAATATCGATAATCAGAACAGAGTGTCGATCAGAATATCAGGCAAGTAATACTGTATTGTATGAGATTGATTATTCTGTGATGCCAGATGTGTCAGAATGGTACAATAAAGCTTGATATTGATAGTCAGAGCCGAATACCAGGTAGGTATTTCCTCTTTAATTTATGTTATTAACTGATTTGTGTATATCAAATAGTTCGAATCAGAAATGACAGATATTGTCAGAAGCTTACAGTCGTGGATTCAGTGTTCAGTCTGATGATTGAGACTGTATTGTATTCGAACAGATAGTTGTGATATAGACAGATGAGATCAGTTATAACAGAAATGTATTGAAATGTTGGCAGAAATTGTACTGATATGTCTAAATCGCTAACAGAAAAGATAGAAAGATAGAAATCAGAATATTTATTACAGAATTGTATAATTCTGAATAGAAATGGGAATACATTTCTATGGCCTTCGTAATAAAATTACCATCATTTTTACAGATTGTAATATGATATGATTAAGATTGACGGATTGTTCAATCTATATCTATTAGTTTGTACAAGATAACGTACACACATGACCAAATGTCACAGATCGATGTCAGAAATGTGGTCAGAAAGATCAGAATGCCACAATAGATTATGTCAGATGGTGATTTTGTTTGAGTTGTATTCGTGATAGAATATGTCATGAACTCTCTCTTAGATTGTTTCCCAGATTGACAGGCAAACAGAATGTGTTATCCAGATATTGGAAGACTTTGGTACAGCTTTAGTGCTGGATGTTAATACTAAATGGCAGGATTCATTGTCATTTTGTGGGTCTTCGTACAACAACTATCGAACGAGTATTGAAATAACTCATTTCGAAGCATTGTACGGAAAGATAGATGGATCCTCTCTTTATTTAAATGATATCTCTGAGGTTATTGAGATTGGATCTGAAATGATCAGAGATCTGATTGAAAAGATGAAGCTAATTCAGAATGGACAGATTTAAGAAACTAACGTCGGATGATGACGATTGGTATTCGAAGCTGAAGACTGTAGATGTCTTTGATAACAGCAGATGGTACGGATATGTGATGAACTGGGATTGGTTTATACGGATGTTGTATAACCAACATGGCAAGATCTGTCAGAAGGATTAGAGAAGTATTATGATATTATACTTAGGAAATTCGTATTCCAGACGGGAATCAGATATTTGAGTTTTTGATTTAAACTCTACATACATTTCTTCTGCTATATCTGAATTGATTACTTGCGAGTTCGAGGACGAACTCAGATCTAAGAGGGGGAGAAATGTAATGCCCAAGAATTTGGTTACCGTAATCTGAGATGATTAACGTAATCTGGGATGAATTATTGATGATGACCTGATATGATTTTAGATGCAATGTGCCGAGACCGAACGGGGCCAAGTAGATGACTTATACAAGAATGGGACAGAACTATTGGCGCTCGAGCGGTAGTTTTTAACCGCCCGAGCGCCAATGTTCAATAAAGAAGGGCTCGGACAGAAAGTATGGCGCCCGAGCGGTAGAATATTACCGCCCGAGCGCCAATGAAAAATAAGATAGGAATCCGGACAGAAAGTGCCGCGCTCGAGCGGTACTTTCTTACCGCCCGAGCACGAGTCATGCAGAACCAAAACATGCCACGTTTATGATATGCACGAGTTATGTATATATATATATATATATATTTATATATATATATATGTAAATATATATATATATATATATATATGCATACAAACTTTAATCAGCAGAAATCGAGAATTGAGGGGAAGTTTTACTTCTTGATTTTAGAATTCAATTTACGAGAAATCCGTCCGTCTGATTTTGAATCCGAGTACGGTATCGTGTTCCTATCGACGTAGGCTACAACTGGACGTAAGTTTTACTACGTTTTGATATTATTTGAAATTATAATGTTGTTGAAATTGAATACACGTCATATATGATGTTCTTGACATGTTAGACATCATAGAATCGAAGTCAGATTAAGAAACAGACTGATTATGGACTTGTTATGAATTTTGGAGTTGAATTGATATCAGAATTGAGTTGTTATTGATTATGAGATGTTAGAATTGATATCAGACTGGTATGTAGTGCTGGATATGTTGGAAATATGATGTTATCATATTGAAACAGAATTTGGTAGAATTCTGATTATATCCAGTATTGTTTGGTTGGTGTATTGATATTGTACCCTCGATATCGTATTGTCAGATTGAGTTATTGACAGGCTTGAGGTTCGAGACTTCGACAGAGTCAGAGTATCAGAAAGAAAGGTATAAATTAATGTTGTGTTGGGATTGCACAACTCGAGTGTGGTTTGACTCGAGTCTCCCTAAATCACATACTTAGTTTATTACATTGATATTTGTAATTGTTGAGATTGATGTTTTTAGTCTATTGATTCATAGCCACTGCATGTATTGTTTACTGATTTGTTGAGTCATTGGCTGAGTCACCTAGTCACCGACTGATTCGTCGAGCTATCGGCTGTTTCGCCTAGCTATTGGCTGATTCGCTTAATTATTGACTGAGTCGTCTAGCTATCGGCTGTTTCGCCTAGCTATTTGAAAGCGGACCGGTTACGGTGGCCGGAAGCGCAACGGAAGTCAAAAATTTTTAAATTCAAGCAAGAATTTTCGGCCACCATGTATATTGTGCAATATTTACATTTTTCAAACCATACATAGGATGTTTAGAAAATATACCTATCAATCTTTAAAAGATTGATGAATGGCACCAACTTTGTTGTCAAACAACAAAGCTCTTCAAGGCATGAAGATCTACAAGCTCCTCCTCCAAATCCTTGAAACTTTCCTTCAAATTAGGCCCACCACTAACTAGGAAGATCCCCTCATATTTTGCACTAGAAAAATATGAGGATTTTTCAAAGAGAAGTGTGTGTATTCTTCAACAATTGAAGAACACAAAATGAAGAAAAATGGGAGAGAAAGGAAGAGAGGATTTCGGCCATGTGAGAGGTGAGGAATGAGGGAGTGAAGTCTAGTCTTGGGTGTGGGAAAAGTTGAGAGAAAAAGTTGCATGCCTTTGCAATTTTTTAATCAAAAGTATTCAAGACTCTTCACCTCCCAAGCATGCAAGCCCTAGCATGTCTCACATATATTATATGGTTTTTAACACATTAAAAACCATGGACTAAATTTTAATTATCTCAAACACATTTGAGATTAATTAAATACTACTTGAATTTATTCAAGTCCCACTAGTTAAATAATTATTTTAATTGAGCTCTACAAGACTCAATATTATTTAATTAATTCAACACTTGAATTAATTTAATTATTTAGACTCTACTAGGTCCACTAGTGTTTAATTAATTCAACACTTGAATTAATTTAATTTAGTCCTCAATAATGTTTATGAAAATCACAATTTTCAACTACATTATTTACTTGGCCAAATTTTAATCTTAGGAACACTTCCATAAGTTAAAATTTATATTTCTCTCATAGAAGTCATACTTCTATTTTTCTTTACACTTATAAACTCATTTATAAGTCGTTCAACACATTGAACTATTTTCTCCTTTATAGAAGTCATACTTCTAATTTTTCTTTACGCTTATAAACTCCTTTATAAGCCGTTCAACACATTGAACTATTTTTACTTCTCAACGGGATCTAGAAAGCTAGCACTTGTGTGGCCCTCAATGGTTCATTGATACGACTAGCCGTGGGTTCACATCTCCATGTGATTCGGACTAAACATGTCCTTATACGAGCATACCCCAATCGCTCCATTCTTACTTATCAACACCTTGATAACAAGAACGTCAGAACTCAAGTCTGATAGTACCCAACCAATCATGTTAAACGCCTAGCAGCATCGCTTACATGATTCCCTAGGTATCAAATGATAGTGCCTGCAAGAACCATTCAATTATGGTTAGCGTACAGTACGGTCCCTTCAACTCATATATCCCGACCGATTCGACAACTATTGGTTTATCGAGAGTTGTCAATGAATCGATACTATGTGTCATGTCGTAGTTGCATCGATGGTGTAATCTATGAAACCCTTTCATAATTACCACCATACTCTGATCAGAGATTTCAACCTACATACACATGATAACACATAGGATATCCATACCCGAAGGTAAGCGGTGAATCCCCGACTACAATGCATCGACTCCTATGTGTTTCGACAGAACACCCAACCTTGCCACCTGATGACCCCATGAGAGTCGGTAAACAAGTCAAAGTGTAATTCTAGCACATAGAGTCTCAATGTTGTCCCGGGTCATAAGGACTAATTCTGTACAACCATAAACCAGGACTTTTCCACTCGATAAGTGAGAACCACTTGGAAAGTCCTTTTATGGAGGGTTGTTCAGTGCACTCTACAAGGAGCACCTATCTGCATGTTCGGACATCACAATGTCCCCTACCAATGAAACATGGTACTCACATCGCAGATACTAGTCTCTAACTCGAGCGGCCTTTATCCTTCTTAGTGGCGGCTGAATTGACTAGGAACGATTTAGAATATACAGTATTCCAAATATGAGTTTCATGATACTCATCATATGAGCATCTCATATTCTTTCTACTATTTGTATATTCAAGGTCTTTATCTATGCAACTAGCATGGGTATACAGATAAAGATGTGCCATAATAATAATTTCAAATATTATTAAAATAAAGATTGCTTATACATAGAGTTTCATTGTGAACACTCGGCCAACACTTGGCTCGACGGGCACCTACTCTAACAATCTCCCACTTGCACTAGAGCCAACTACCCATATGCTTTAATCCCATTGATTCGCGATGCTTGTCGAATAATGGTCCAGGTAAAGGCTTAGCTAGTGGATCAACAACATTATCTGCGGAGCCGACTGTGTCAAAAGACACTTCTCTACTTTCCACAATCTCTCTGAGGATGTGGTACTTTCTCAATACTAGTTTGGATTTCTGATGAGACCTAGGCTCCTTTGCTTGAGCTATAGCTCCCGTGTTGTCACACAACACCGGGATAGGAGCAACTCCATTAGGAATGACGCCCAACTCTTGGACGAAATTCCTTATCCAAACAGCCTCCCTTGCTGCATCTGATGCAACAATGTATTCGGCCTCTGTGCTGGAATCCGTAATATTGTCTTGCTTGGAACTCTTCCAAGAGACTGCAGCACCATTGAGCATGAATACAAAACCAGAGGTTGACTTCGAGTCATCGATATCGCTTTGGAAGCTAGAGTCGGTATAGCCTTCCAATTTTAGTTCTTCACCCCATAGACCAAGAACACATTATTGGTCCTTCTCAACTACTTGAGGATGTCTTTCACAGCTTTCCAGTGTGGAAGACCAGGGTTCGATTGATATCTACTCACTACACTTAGTGCGAAAGCCACGTCAAGACGTGTAGATATCATCCCATACATGATGCTACCAATTGCCGAAGCATACGGAATGCGTGTCATCGCCACTATCTCTGCATCAGTCTTGGGAGACAGACTTGGATAGGGACACGCCATGACACATTGGTAGGTGTCCTCCCTTGGACTCATCCATCAAGAACGGCTTCACGATGGTATCAATGTATGTGGACTGGGTGAGATCAAGCAATCTTTTCGATCTATCTCAATAGATCTGTATTCCCAATACAAAAGATGCTTCACCCAAGTCCTGCATCGAGAACTTACTCGTTAACCATATTTTAGTTGATTGCAACATTCCTACATCATTTCCAATGAGTAGAATGTCATCAACATACAATACCAGGAATGTCACAACACTCCCACTGACCCTCTTATACACATAGGGTTCCTCAGGATTCTTAGTGAATCAAACTATTTGATTGTACTGTCGAATCTGAGGTTCCAACTCCTAGATGCCTTCTTTAGACCATAAATAGATCTCTGAAGTTTGCATACCATATGCTCACTTCCGACAGATGTAAACCCTTCAGGTTGAGACATGTAAATCACTTTCTTAAAATCCCCATTAAGAAAGACTGTCTTAACATCCATCTGCCATATCTCATAGTCATACCATGCAGCTATGGCTAGCAAAATCCTTATGGACTTGAACATTACGACTGGGAAAAGGTTTCCTCAAGGTCAACTCCTTGTCTTTGAGTATATCCTTTTGCCACCAATCGCGTCTTGAAGGTCAATACCTTCCCATCCGCTCCAAGTTTCCTCTTGTAAATCCATTTACACCCAATGGGAACAATTCCCTCAGGTGGATCCACGAGATTCCACACTTGGTTCGAATGCATGGAATTCAACTCAGATTCCATTGTTTCAAGCCACTTGGATGAATCGGCATCAGATAATGCTTCCTTGAAGGTCCTTGGATCACATCCATGGTTAGGCTCATCATGGCCCTCTTCAAGAAGCTGACCATACCTCATAGGTGGTCTCGAGACTCTCTCGGATCTTCTAGGAGCTTGTATCTCCTCACTTGGCTCTTCGGGTGTGGGTTCTATAATTGTGGGTGTCTCTCGAACTTCTTCGAGTTCTATCATCTCCCCTTTTCTATCCAATAGAAAACCCCTTTCCAAAAAGGTTGCATTCCTAGAAACAAACACCTTTGTTTCTTGGGGATGATAGAAATAATATCCAACTTAATCCCTTTGGATATCCCACAATGAAACATAAAATGGATCAACTATCCAATTTATCTCCCACTACCTGCTTCACATAAGCAGGGCTCCCCATATTCTAAGATAAGAATATTTGGGAGGCTTACCCATCCATATCTCATATGGTGTGTGCCTTTGAATGGACATTTAGTAGAATATCTTTTAATTTTAAGTTATAGAGATCGTTTTCAAGTTTTCAAGTACCAATCAAACATTCATTCATGTAAATGTTGCAAACACCTTTGCAAAATAAACAAGAATATCCATTTTTATCACCATAGAAATGGAAACAATGTTTTTACAAAATTAGGTACAAACAAAACATCTCATAAAATTAACTTAAACTATTGTTCAATAATAAGTAAACATCTTCAATAGCCTTGGAAGCAACTCTTGCTCCATTGCCCATCCTCTAGAAGGTCACACCTTCCTTAAGCTTCCTACTTCTTTCCATCACCTGTAACCCATTACAGAGATGTGAGTCACGACCGGTATCTAATACCCAAGAAGTAGAGTTAATTGAAATGTTTACTTCAATTTAGAACATACCATTTCCAGAACTTTTCTGGGCAAGATATTCTTTGCAATTACGCCTCCAATGTCCAGGCTTCTTGCAGTGATGACATACATCATCAGTCTTGTCAGCCTTAACTGGTCTTGCTGCCTCAACAGGGTTCGGAGATTGCCTCAACAAGGGCACGTTCTTCTTGGGACGTTGGAAAGAACTCTTCTTTCCATTCCCATGTGGATCAATCTTCGTACCAGATGAAGAACCCACATAAAGAACCGACTTCTCTTTCTTGATAGTGGACTCAAAGGTAACAAGCATGTTCACCAACTCCTCAAGGGTCGGTTCTAGCTTGTTCATGTTAAAGTTCACCACAAAAGGATCAAATGAGCTAGGCAGCGATAAGAGCAACACGTCGGTGGTCAACTCCGAAGGCAAGATCAGATCCATGCCAACGAGCTTGTCCACGAGCTCGATCAACTTTAGGCCATGCTCATGGACCGAGGTCCCATCTTGCATGCGCAGAGTGATCAGCTCCTTGACGGTAGCATGCCTAAGAGGACGTGTTTGCTCACCAAAGAGCTCCTTGAGATGCAAATGAATGTCAGCAGCACTCTTTGCATCCTCAAAACGCCTCTGCAGCTCATCATTCATAGAAGTCAGCATATAACACCTGGCTATCAAGTCATGGTCACACCATTCCTTGTAAGCCTGCAATTCCTCAGGATTGCAGTCAGTCGGAGCCTCAACAGGGGGCGACTCAGTCAGTGTATATGCTACCCTTTCCGAATTCAAGACGATTTTTAGGTTTCTTAGCCAAGTGAGGTAATTAGGTCCAGTTAATAAGTTTTTGTCGAGTATTACGGATATTGGATTGCGAATCGATGACATCGTCAATTTGTACTGAAAAGTAAAAAACAGATAAATGTTGATGACTATTTTAAAATATTTAGTAAGATATGAAGTTTGGACTTTTACTTCATAAATATTTGCTCCCACTGTTTTGACATCTTTCACTACCCTCTAGTGAAAACGGGAAACTCCTTTCCTCAGTAGGTACGTAAGGTCCAATTAGCGAATTATGATCCCGAATAATATCAGCCAATCACAATTCCTAAAAGGTAGTTTCCAATTGCATCACAATGCAACCCTCTACGTAAACTTTTGTCTCACGTTTGATTAGGACCCAATAATATGACGTCGTTCATCTTCACGTGTCAAGCCTTACCCATCGATGTTGAACCTTAATGGACGGTCGCCATGAGTTCCCTCAATAATATGAGCCGAAATCATGGGAGTTCCACGTAGTTCACATCACCATGTCAATGGATGTCACAGCTTTCCGGCACCCAAAGCTCCCCCAATAATATGAGCCGAGCCCCGAGTACGGGTAGCGTTCATCATGCATCCATTGTCGATGGAAGACAAGGAAATTATAAACAAATTTATAATTCCCCTTTTCGGACTTGATATTAATTTTGAATCTTATTCAAAATGAGGGTTTTTAATTTTGAAAGGTCTCATCATTAATTTTATTTTAAAAGCTCGCCATGTTTGATCGTATGTTTGCCGGATTCATGCAACTTTGTTATTATCATAATAATAACGCACATACTCATTATTTATAACATATCATGCATATATTATAAATAGAAAACAGTACAAGGATGATCAATTGCCCCAATACTAATGGCCCGTGTGAGCCAAACACGGGCCTAGGTCCAATCCTAGGGTAAATGCACGGGATGCAATGCAACTAAATTATTACATTAGCATCCAATATTACATGTCTTCGATCTTCATAATCACCAAGGCCACCATCTTCCAATCTTGATCTTCCCCTATTCTAATATTTACAAATAAATATCCATGGCACATAGGGATACATCTCATGGGGTGGGAACGGGCCATAAACCAAGCCCACTTTAAATTGATAATTATTACAATCATACAACACAAATATCCTAGCATACACCTAGCAAATTGGGCTTGGGCTTTTGATCATCCTTCATGCATAATATCACATATCATACACCATCAATTAATTATCACTATAATTAATTGATCCAATATTACATATCTTGATCCAATCACTAACCGCCACAATTATAAATTAAATTAACAAAGTATACAAACTCCTTTGTCTACTTTCAAATTAATTTATTTATAATCGAATTTCTTGTAAATCACAATTTACTATAAATAATTAAAGTCCCACTTCAATTATTTATTTTATGAGAAAATATGTGCAACAATTGTAAATTTAAACTTAAGGGCCCAAAAACCATTTTTCACCAAAAATATTTTGGCCCATTTAAATTTCACAAATTATGTTGGCCATCCAATGGCCCAACATCTCAAGGCCCATGACACTTGGATTAACCAAAACACCTTTTGGAAACCCTAGCCGTCATCGCCGTCGCCGGAGCTCCGTCGCCGGATTCCGGCAACAACAAATTTTTTTTTTTTTTTAATTTAAAAACTGGAACTTTCGGGCAGCCCCTCGGGCTGCCCCTTGCTGCCCGAAATTTTCGGGCAGCCCCTAAAAATGTTTTTTTTTTTTGTTTTGTAAATTTCGGCCTTGATGTTTTATTGCACAAAAAAATCTCAAACGGTTAGAAATCGATCTCAACATAATATTATGCAAATATTACACAAAAACCGTAACCATAGCTCGGATACCACTTGAAAGCGGACCGGTTACGGTGGCCGGAAGCGCAACGGAAGTCAAAAATTTTTAAATTCAAGCAAGAATTTTCGGCCACCATGTATATTGTGCAATATTTACATTTTTCAAACCATACATAGGATGTTTAGAAAATATACCTATCAATCTTTAAAAGATTGATGAATGGCACCAACTTTGTTGTCAAACAACAAAGCTCTTCAAGGCATGAAGATCTACAAGCTCCTCCTCCAAATCCTTGAAACTTTCCTTCAAATTAGGCCCACCACTAACTAGGAAGATCCCCTCATATTTTGCACTAGAAAAATATGAGGATTTTTCAAAGAGAAGTGTGTGTATTCTTCAACAATTGAAGAACACAAAATGAAGAAAAATGGGAGAGAAAGGAAGAGAGGATTTCGGCCATGTGAGAGGTGAGGAATGATGGAGTGAAGTCTAGTCTTGGGTGTGGGAAAAGTTGAGAGAAAAAGTTGCATGCCTTTGCAATTTTTTTAATCAAAAGTATTCAAGACTCTTCACCTCCCAAGCATGCAAGCCCTAGCATGTCTCACATATATTATATGGTTTTTAACACATTAAAAACCATGGACTAAATTTTAATTATCTCAAACACATTTGAGATTAATTAAATACTACTTGAATTTATTCAAGTCCCACTAGTTAAATAATTATTTTAATTGAGCTCTACAAGACTCAATATTATTTAATTAATTCAACACTTGAATTAATTTAATTATTTAGACTCTACTAGGTCCACTAGTGTTTAATTAATTCAACACTTGAATTAATTTAATTTAGTCCTCAATAATGTTTATGAAAATCACAATTTTCAACTACATTATTTACTTGGCCAAATTTTAATCTTAGGAACACTTCCATAAGTTAAAATTATATTTCTCTCATAGAAGTCATACTTCTATTTTTCTTTACACTTATAAACTCATTTATAAGTCGTTCAACACATTGAACTATTTTCTCCTTTATAGAAGTCATACTTCTAATTTTTCTTTACGCTTATAAACTCCTTTATAAGCCGTTCAACACATTGAACTATTTTTACTTCTCAACGGGATCTAGAAAGCTAGCACTTGTGTGGCCCTCAATGGTTCATTGATACGACTAGCCGTGGGTTCACATCTCCATGTGATTCGGACTAAACATGTCCTTATACGAGCATACCCCAATCGCTCCATTCTTACTTATCAACACCTTGATAACAAGAACGTCAGAACTCAAGTCTGATAGTACCCAACCAATCATGTTAAACGCCTAGCAGCATCGCTTACATGATTCCCTAGGTATCAAATGATAGTGCCTGCAAGAACCATTCAATTATGGTTAGCGTACAGTACGGTCCCTTCAACTCATATATCCCGACCGATTCGACAACTATTGGTTTATCGAGAGTTGTCAATGAATCGATACTATGTGTCATGTCGTAGTTGCATCGATGGTGTAATCTATGAAACCCTTTCATAATTACCACCATACTCTGATCAGAGATTTCAACCTACATACACATGATAACACATAGGATATCCATACCCGAAGGTAAGCGGTGAATCCCCGACTACAATGCATCGACTCCTATGTGTTTCGACAGAACACCCAACCTTGCCACCTGATGACCCCATGAGAGTCGGTAAACAAGTCAAAGTGTAATTCTAGCACATAGAGTCTCAATGTTGTCCTGGGTCATAAGGACTAATTCTGTACAACCATAAACCAGGACTTTTCCACTCGATAAGTGAGAACCACTTGGAAAGTCCTTTTATGGAGGGTTGTTCAGTGCACTCTACAAGGAGCACCTATCTGCATGTTCGGACATCACAATGTCCCCTACCAATGAAACATGGTACTCACATCGCAGATACTAGTCTCTAACTCGAGCGGCCTTTATCCTTCTTAGTGGCGGCTGAATTGACTAGGAACGATTTAGAATATACAGTATTCCAAATATGAGTTTCATGATACTCATCATATGAGCATCTCATATTCTTTCTACTATTTGTATATTCAAGGTCTTTATCTATGCAACTAGCATGGGTATACAGATAAAGATGTGCCATAATAATAATTTCAAATATTATTAAAATAAAGATTGCTTATACATAGAGTTTCATTGTGAACACTCGGCCAACACTTGGCTCGACGGGCACCTACTCTAACACTTGGGTAATTTCAAGTAATATTTAATTAATCTCAAATGTGTTTGAGATAATTAAAATTTAGTCCATTGATTTTTAATGTGTTAAAAACCATATAATATAAAACATGCTAGGGTTTGCATGCTTGGGGGGTGAAAGGGTGTGGATTACTTTTGATTAAAATATTGTATGGCATGCAACTTTTTCTCCCAACTTTTCCCACACCCAAGACTAGACTTCACTCTCTCATTCTCACCCTCTCACTTTGCCGAAAATCCATCTCTCATTCTCTCCATATTTTTCTTCTTTTGTTCTTCATTTTGGAGATACAAAATCATTCTCATTGAAAAATCCTCTTGATTTTCTAGTGCAAATCAAGAGGGGTTTTACCTTGCTAGTGGTGGGCTTTATTTTGGAGTTGGAGGAAGAGCTTGTAGACTTGTCAACCTTCAAGAGCTTTGTTGTTCAAAACAAAGTTGGAGCCTTACATCAACCTCAAGTGGTTGATAGGTAAAATCTCTTAAACATCCTATGTATGGTGTTATTTTGTAAATATTGCACAAAACCTAGGGTGGCCGAAATTCTTGCTTGAAAATGCTAAATTTTTGACTTCCGTTGCGCTTCCGGCCACCGTAACCGGTCCGCTTTCAAGTGGTATCAGAGCTAAGGTTACGGTTTTTGTGTAATATTTACGTAATATTATGTTGAGATCGATTTCTAACCGCTTGAGAAATATTTTTGCAAAGGATACATCAAAACCGAAAATTTCAAAAAAAAAAAAAAAAATTTCGGGCAGCCCCGAGAATTTCGGGCAGCATATGGGGCAGCCCGAACATTCTGTTTTTAAAATAAAAAAAAATAAAAATTTTTGTTGCCGGAATCCGGCGACGGAGCTCCGGCGACGGTGATGACGACTAGGGTTTCCAAAAGTGTTTTGGATAATCAAAGTGACATGGGCCTTGATGTTGTTGGGCCATTAGATGGTCAACATATTTGTGAAATTTAAATGGGCCAAAGTATTTTTGGTGAAAAATGAGTTTTGGGCCCTTAAGTTTAAATTTACAATTGTTGCATATATTTTCTCATAAAATAAATAATTGAAGTTGGACTTTAATTATTTATAGTAAATTATGATTTACAAGAAATTCGATTATAAATTAATTAATTTGAAAGTAGACAAAGGAGTTTGTATACTTTGTTAATTTAATTTATAATTGTGGCGGTTAGTGATCGGATCAAGATATATAATATTGGATCAATTAATTATTGTGATAATTAATTGATGGTGTATGATATGTGATATTATGCATGAAGGATGATCAAAAGCCCAAGCCCAATTTGCTAGGTGTATGCTAGGATATTTGATGTTGAATGATTGTAATAATTATCAATTTAAAGTGGGCTTGGTTTATGGCCCGTTCCCACCCCCATGAGATGTATCCCTATGTGCCAGGGATATTTAATTATAAATATTATAATATAGAAGATCAAGATTGGAAGATGGTGGCCTTGGTGATTCTGAAGATCGAAGACATGTAATATTGGATGCTAATGTAATAATTTAGTTGCATTTGCATCCCGTGCATTTACCCTAGGATTGGACCTAGGCCCGTGTTTAGCTCACACGGGCCATTAGTACTTGGGGCAATTGATCATCCTTGTACTGTTTTCTATTTATAATATGTGCATGATATGTTATAAATAATGAGTATGTGCGTTATTATTATTATAATAACAAAGTTGCATAAATCCGGCAAACATACGATCAAACATGGCGAGCTTTTAAAATAAAATTAATGATGAGACCTTTCAAAATTAAAAACCCTCATTTTGAATAAGATTCAAAATTAATATCAAGCCCGAAAAGGGGAATTATAAATTTGTTTATAATTTCCTTGTCTTCCATCGACAATGGATGCATGATGAACGCTACCCGTACTCGGAGCTCGGCTCATATTATTGAGGGGGCTCTGGGTGCCGGAAAGCTGTGACATCCATTGACATGGTGATGTGAACTACGTGGAACTCCCATGATTTCGGCTCATATTATTGAGGGAACTCATGGCGACCGTCCATTAAGGTTCAATATCGATGGGTTAGGCTTGACACGTGAAGATGAACGACGTCATATTATTGGGTCCTAATCAAACGTGAGACAAAAGTACACGTAGAGGGTTGCATGGCGATGCAATTGGAAACTACCTTTTAGGAATTGTGATTGGCTGATATTATTCGGGATCACAATTCGCTAATTGGACTTACGTACCTTCTGAGGAAAGTGTTTCCCGTTTTCACTAGAGGGTAGTGAAAATGTCAAAACATTGGGAGCGACAATTTATAAAGTAAAAGTCCAAACTTTATATCTTATTAAATATTTAAAATAGTCATTAACATTTATCTGTTTTACTTTTCAGTACAAATCTTTGACAATGTCATCAATCCGCAACTCGTTTTCCGTTATTCTCGAAAAACACGTTCTAACCGGACCTAACTATATCACTTGGCTAAGAAATCTAAAGATTGTCTTGAACTCGGAGAAAATTGCATACACACTGACTGAGTCGCCCCCTGCTGAGGCTCCGACTAGCTGCACTCCTGAGGAATTGCAGACCTACAAGGATTGGTGCGACCATGACTTGAAGGCGAGGTGTTATATGCAGGCTTCGATGAACGATGAGCTGCAGAGGCGATTCGAGGATGCTAAGAATGCTGCTGACATTCATATGCACCTGAAGGAGCTCTTTGGTGAGCAGACTCGGCTTCTAAGGCATGCCACAGTCAAGGAGCTCATCACTTTACGCATGCGAGATGGGGCTTCGGTCCATGAGCATGGCCTAAAGTTGATTTGGCTCGTGGATAAACTCGTTGGCATGGATTTGATCTTGCCTTCGGAGTTGACCACCGACGTGCTGCTATTGTCACTGCCGAGCTCGTTCGATCCTTTTGTGGTGAATTTCAATATGAACAAGCTTGAGCCAAGCCTTGAAGAGTTGGTGAACATGCTTGTGACCTTTGAGTCCACAATCAAAAAGGAGAAGTCGGTTCTTTATGTGGGCTCTTCATCTGGCACGAAGACCGGTCCACCTGGGAAGGGAAAGAAGCGTTCTTTCCAGCGCCCCAAGAAGAGCGTGCCCTTGAAGAGGCAGACTCCGAGTCCCGTAGTGGCAACCACACCAGTGAAGGCTGAGAAGACAGTTGACATCTGTCATCACTGCAAGAAGCCTGGACATTGGAGGCGTAACTGCAGGGAATATCTTGCGCAGAAGGGTTCTGGCAAAGGTATGTTCTATATTGAAGTAAATATCTCGATTAACTCTACTTCTGGGGTATTGGATACCGGCTGTGGCTCACATCTCTGTAATGATTTGCAGGTGATGGGAAGAAGTAGAAGGCTCCGCGAGGGTGAGACCTTCTTGAGAATGGGCAATGGAGCAAGAGTTGCTGCCAAGGCCATAGGAGATGTTGGTTTAATTTTGAACAATGATTTTAAGTTTGTATTAAGAGATGTTTTGTTCGTACCAGACTTGATCAAAAAAATTATTTCCATTCCTATGCTTGATATTGATGGATTTTCTTGTTTATTTGGCAAAGGTGTTTGCAATATTTACAAGAATGAATGTTTAGTTGGTACCGGAGAACTAGAAAACAATCTCTACACCTTAAAATTGAAAGATATTCCACTTAACAATGTCCAAGCAATAACAATAACGAATAAACGCAAACAAGATACTCTAAATTCGGCACAATTATGGCATGCTCGATTAGGACATATTTCCCTAAGAAGGATGAACAAGTTAGTGGGAGTTGGCATGTTTGATATGTCTGATATTAATGCTCTCACGACTTGTGAATCCTGTCTAAAAGAAAAGATGACCAAAATTCCCTTTAAGGGCCATGAGGAGCGAGCCAAAGGGTTATTGGATTTGATCCATACCGATGTGTGCGGTCCGCTTAGCATCACCACTAAGCACGGACATGCCTACTTCATCACCTTTACCGATGACTTTTCGAGGTATGGGTATGTGTATTTGATGCAATACAAGTCTGAAGCCTTTGAAAGGTTTAAAGAATTCAGAAGTGAAGTAGAGAAGCAATTGGGACGAAGCATCAAGACACTTCGATCGGATCGAGGTGGTGAGTACTTGAGTGCCGAGTTCCAATAGTATCTTAGGGAGAATGGGATTCTCCCGCAGTGGACTCCGCCTGCTACACCGCAGTTGAATGGTGTTTCGGAGCGTCGTAACCGGACTTTGATAGACATGGTTCGGTCTATGATGGGGTTCACAGAGTTGCCGCCATACTTTTGGGGATATGCGCTTGAAACAGCGGCACTGTTGTTGAACAATGTCCATACAAAGGCAGTTGACAAGACTCCATATGAGATATGGATGGGTATGCCTCCCAAGTATTCTTATCTTAGAATATGGGGGTGTCCTGCTTATGTGAAGCAGACAGTGGGAGATAAATTGGATAGTCGATCCATTTTATGCTACTTTGGGGGATATCCAAGGAATTCAGTTGGATATTACTTCTATCATCCCCAAGAAACAAAGGTGTTTGTTTCTAGGAACGCAACCTTTTTGGAAAAGGAATTTCTATTGGATAGAAAATGCGAGATGATAGAACTCGAAGAGGTTCGAGAGACACCCACAGTTGTAGAACCCACACCCGAGAAGCCAAGAGAGGAGATACAAGCTCCTAGAAGAACCGAGAGAGTCTCGAGACCACCTACGAGGTATGGTCTGCTTCTTGAAGAGAGCCATGATGAGCCTAACCTTGGATGTGATCCAAGGACCTTCAAAGAAGCATTATCTGATGCCGATTCATCCAAATGGCTTGAAGCAATGGAATCTGAGATGAATTCCATGCATTCGAACCAAGTGTGGAATCTCGTGGATCCACCTGAGGGAATTGTTCCCATAGGGTGTAAATGGATTTACAAGAGGAAACTTGGGGCGGATGGGAAGGTATTGACCTTCAAGGCGCGATTGGTAGCAAAAGGGTATACTGAAAGGCAAGGTGTTGACTATGATGAAACCTTTTCTACAGTTGCGATGTTCAAGTCCATTAGGATTTTGCTAGCCATAGCTGCATGGTATGACTATGAGATATGGCAGATGGATGTCAAGACTGCCTTCCTTAATGGGGATATTAAGGAAGAGATTTACATGTCTCAACATGAAGGGTTTACATCTATCGGAAGTGAGCATATTGTATGCAAACTTCAAAGATCTATTTATGGTCTTAAGCAGGCATCTAGGAGTTGGAACCTCAGATTCGATAGTACAATCAAAGAGTTTGGTTTTACTAAGAATCCTGAGGAACCCTGTGTGTATAAGAAGGTCAGTGGGAGTGCTGTGACATTCCTTGTTCTTTATGTTGATGACATTCTACTCATTGGGAATGATGTAGGAATGTTGCAATCAACTAAGATATGGTTAGCAAGTAAGTTCTCGATGCAGGACTTGGGTGAAACATCTTTTGTATTGGGAATACAGATCTATAGAGATAGATCAAAAAGATTGCTTGGTCTCACCCAGTCCACATACATTGATACCATCGTGAAGCGGTTCTCGATGGATAAGTCCAAGAGAGGACACCTACCAATGTGTCATGGCGTGTCCCTATCCAAGTCTATGTCTCCCAAGACTGATGCAGAGATAGCGGCGATGACACTGTTAGAGTAGGTGCACGTCGAGCCAAGTGTTGGCCGACTGTTCACGATGAAACTCTTTGTATAAACGATCTTTATTTTAATAATATTTCAATTTATTAATTTGGCGCATCTTTATCTTTATACCCATGCTTGTTGCATAGATAAAGTCCTTGAATATACAAATAGTAGAAAGAATATGAGATGCTCATATGATGAGTATCATGAAACTCATATTTGGAATACTGTATATTCTAAACCGTTCCTAGTCGATTCAGCCGCCACTAAGAAGGATAAAGGCCGCTCGAGTTAGAGACTAGTATCTGCGATGTGAGTACCATGTTTCATTGGTAGGGGACATTGTGATGTCCGAGCATGCAGATAGGTGCTCCTGGTAGAGTGCACTGAACAACCCTCTATAAAGGACTTTCCAAGTGGTTCTCACTTATCGAGTGGAAACGTCCTAGTTTATGGTTGTACACCATTAGTCCTTATGACCCGGGACAACATTGAGACTCTATATGCTAGCGTTCCACTTTGACTTGTTTACCGACTCTTTTGGGGTCATTAGGTGGCAAGATTGGGTGTTACGGCGAAACATATAGGAGTCGATGCATTGTAGTCGGGGATTCACCGCTTACCTACGGGTATGGATATCCTATGTGTTTTTCATGTATGTGTGGGTTGAAATCTCTGATCAGAGTATGGTGGTAATTATGAAAAGGGTTTCATAGATTACACCATCGATGCAACCACGACATGACACATAGTATCGATTCATTGACAACTCTCGATAGACCAATAGTTGTCGAATCGGTCGGGATATATGAGTTGAAGGGACCGTACTGTACGCTAACCATAATTGAATGGTTCTTGCAGGCACTATCATGTGATACCTAGGGAATCACGTAAGCGATGCTGCTAGGCGCTTAACGTGATTGGTTGGGTACTATCAGACTTGAAGTTCTGACGTTCTTACTATCAAGGAGTTGATAAGTAAGAATGGAGCAATTGGGGTATGCTCGTATAAGGACATGTTTAGTCCGAATCACATTGAGATGTGAACCCACGGCTAGTTGTATCAATGAACCATTGAGGGCCACACAAGTACTTGCTTAGTAAATCCCGAAGAGAAGTAAAATAGTTCAATGTGTTGAACGGCTTATAAATGTGTTTATAAGCGTAAAGAAAAATTAGAAGTATGACTTCTATGAGAGAAATATAAATTTTAATTTATGGAAGTGTTCCTAAGATTAAAATTTGGCCAAGTAAATAATGTAGTTGAAAATTGTGATTTTCATAAACATTGTTGTGGACTAAATTAAATTAATTCAAGTGTTGAATTAATTAAACACTAGTGGACCTAGTAGAGTCTAAATAATTAAATTAATTCAAGTGTTGAATTAATTAAATAATATTGAGTCTTGTAGAGCTCAATTTAAATAATTATTTAACTAGTGGGACTTGAGTAAAATCAAGTAGTATTTAATTAATCTCAAAATGTTTGAGATAATTAAAATTTAGTCTATGGTTTTTAATGTGTTAAAAACCATATAATATATGTGAGACATGCTAGGGTTTGCATGCTTGGGAGGTGAAGAGGTGTGGAATATTTTTGATTAAAAAATTGCAAAGGCATGCAACTTTTCTCCCAACTTTTCCCACACCCAAGACTAGACTTCACTACACACACTTCCCTCCTCACTTGGCCGAAACTTGAAGGCATTTCTCTCTCAAATTTTTCCTTTTTTGTTCTTCATTTTCTTGGAGAAAAATTCTTCTCTTTGATAAATCTTCAAATATTTCTAGTGCAATATTTGAAGGGGTTTACAAAGCTAAGTGGTGGGCCTAATTCTTGGAGGATTGGAGGTGGAAGCTTGTAGACTTATCTTGCCAAGAAGAGCTTAGTTGCTAGCAACTAAGTTGGAGCCATCATCAACTTCTTGAAGTTGATAGGTAAAAATCCTAAATCATCCTATGCATGGTTTTAGTTTATTTGTAAATATTGCACAAAAACAATGAGGGGGCCGAAATTTTCTTGATAAAATTTTATTTTTCGCTTCCGTTGCGTTTCCGGCCCCCGTAACCGGTCCGCTTTCAAGTGGTATCCGAGCTAAGGTTACGGTTTTTGTGTAATATTTGCATAATGTTATGTTGAGATCGATTTCTAACCGTTTGAGATTTTTTGTGCAAGAAAATCAAAGGGCCGAAAATTTTGAAGAAAAACAAAAAAAAAAAAAATGATTTTTCGGGCAGCATGTTGCTGCCCGAGGGCTGCCCGAGCTGCCCTGAAATTTCGGGCAGCAAAGGGCAGCCCGAGGGGCTGCCCGAATAAATCCAGCTTTTAAAATAAAAAAAAAAAAATTTTTTTTGTTGTTGCCGGAATCCGGCGACGGAGCTCCGGCGACGGCGATGACGGCTAGGGTTTCCAAAAGTGTTTTGGACAATCTTAGTGTCATGGGCCTTGAGATGTTGGGCCATTGGATGGCCAACATAATTTGTGAAATTTAAATGGGCCTAAATATTTTTGGTGAAAAATGGTTTTTGGGCCCTTAAGTTTAAATTTACAATTGTTGCACATATTTTCTCATAAAATAAATAATTGAAGTTGGACTTTAATTATTTATAGTAAATTGTGATTTACAAGAAATTCGATTATAAATAAATTAATTTGAAAGTAGACAAAGGTGTTTGTATACTTTGTTAATTTAATTTATAATTGTGGCGGTTAGTGATTGGATCAAGATATATAATATTGGATCAATTAATTATAGTGATAATTAATTGATGGTGTATGATATGTGATATTATGCATGAAGGATGATCAAAAGCCCAAGCCCAATTTGCTAGGTGTATGCTAGGATATTTGTGTTGTATGATTGTAATAATTATCAATTTATAAAGTGGGCTTGGTTTATGGCCCGTTCCCACCCCCATGAGATGTATCCCTATGTGCCATGGATATTTAATTGTAAATATTAGAATAGTGGAAGATCAAGATTGGAAGATGGTGGCCTTGGTGATTATGAAGATCGAAGACATGTAATATTGGATGCTAATGTAATAATTTAGTTGCATTGCATCCCTGCATTTACCCTAGGATTGGACCTAGGCCCGTGTTTGGCTCACACGGGCCATTAGTTTTGGGGCAATTGATCATCCTTGTACTGTTTTCTATTTATAATATATGCATGATATGTTATAAATAATGAGTATGTGCGTTATTATTATTATAATAACAAAGTTGCATGAATCCGGCAAACATACGATCAAACATGGCGAGCTTTTAAAATAAAATTAATGATGAGACCTTTCAAAATTAAAAACCCTCATTTTGAATAAGATTCAAAATTAATATCAAGTCCGAAAAGGGGAATTATAAATTTGTTTATAATTTCCTTGTCTTCCATCGACAATGGATGCATGATGAACGCTACCCGTACTCGGGGCTCGGCTCATATTATTGAGGGGGCCCTGGGTGCCGGAAAGCTGTGACATCCATTGACATGGTGATGTGAACTACGTGGAACTCCCATGATTTCGGCTCATATTATTGAGGGAACTCATGGCGACCGTCCATTAAGGTTCAATATCGATGGGTTAGGCTTGACACGTAAAGATGAACGACGTCATATTATTGGGTCCTAATCAAACGTGAGACAAAAGTATACGTAGAGGGTTGCATGGCGATGCAATTGGAAACTACCTTTTAGGAATTGTGATGGCCGATATTATTCGGGATCACAATTCGCTAATTGGACCTTACGTACCTTCTGAGGAAAGTGTTTCCCGTTTTCACTAGAGGGTAGTGAAAATGTCAAAACAGTGGGAGCGATTATTTATAAAGTAAAAGTCCAAACTTTATATCTTATTAAATATTTTAAAATAGTCATTAACATTTATCTGTTTTACTTTTCAGTACAATCTTTGACATGTCATCAATTCGCAACCCGTTTTCGGTCATTCTCGAAAAACACATTCTAACCGGACCAAACTATATCACTTGGCTAAGAAATTTAAAGATTGTCCTAAACTCGGAGAAGATCGCATATACACTTACTGAGGCGCCCCCTGCTGAGGCTCCTATAGGCTGCACTCCTGAGGAATTGCAGACCTACAAGGATTGGTGCGACCATGACTTGAAGGCGAAGTGTTATATGCAGGCTTCGATGAACGATGAGCTGCAAAGGCGATTCGAGGATGCTAAGAATGCTGCTGACATTCATATGCACCTCAAGGAGCTCTTCGGTGAGCAGACTCGGCCTTTGAGGCATGCCACAGTGAAGGAGCTCATCACTTTACGCATGCGAGATGGGACTTCGGTCCATGAGCATGGCCTAAAGTTGATTGGGCTCGTGGACAAGCTCGTAGGCATGGATTTGATCTTGCCATCGGAGTTGACCACGGATGTGTTGCTGTTGTCACTGCCCAGCTCTTTCGATCCTTTTGTCGTGAACTTCAACATGAACAAGCTTGAGCCCAGCCTTGAAGAGTTGGTGAACATGCTTGTGACCTTTGAGTCCACGATCAAGAAGGAGAAGCAGGTTCTTTTTGTGGGCTCTTCATCTGGCACGAAGACCGGTCCACCTGGGAAGGGAAAGAAGCGTTCTTTCCAGCGTACCAAGAAGAGCGAGCCCTTGAAGAGGCAGACTTCGAGTCCCGTAGTGGCAGCCGCGCCAGTGAAGGCTGAAAAGACTGTTGACATCTGTCACCACTGCAAGAAGCCTGGACATTGGAGGCGTAACTGCAGGGAATATCTTGCGCAGAAGGGTTCTGCCAAAGGTATGTTCTTTATTGAAGTAAATATCTCGATTAACTCTACTTCTTGGGTATTGGATACCGGCTGTGGCTCACATCTCTGTAACGATTTGCAGGTGATGGGAAGAAGTAGAAGGCTCCGAGAGGGTGAGACCTTCTTAAGGATGGGCAATGGAGCAAGAGTTGCTGCCAAGGCCATAGGAGATGTTTGTTTAATTTTGAACAATGATTTTAAGTTTGTATTAAGAGATGTTTTATTTGTACCAGACTTGATTAAAAACATTATTTCCATTCCTATGCTTGATATTGATGGATATTCTTGTTTATTTGGCAAAGGTGTTTGCAATATTTACAAGAATGAATGTTTAGTTGGTACCGGTGAACTTGAAAACAATCTCTACACCTTAAAATTAAAAGATATTCCACTTAACAATGTCCAAACGATAACAACAACAAATAAGCGCAAACAAGATACTCTTAATTCGGCACAATTATGGCATGCTCGATTAGGTCATATATCCCTAAGAAGGATGAACAAGTTAGTGGGAGTTGGCATGTTTGATATGTCCGATATTAATGCTCTCACGACTTGTGAATCCTGTCTAAAAGGAAAGATGACCAAAATTCCCTTTAAGGGCCATGCGGAGCGAGCCAAAGGGTTATTGGATTTGATCCATACCGATGTGTGCGGTCCGCTTAGCATCACCACTAAGCATGGACATGCCTACTTCATCACCTTTACCGATGACCATTCGAGGTATGGGTATGTGTATTTGATGAAATACAAGTCTGAAGCCTTTGAAAGGTTCAAAGAATTCAGAAGTGAAGTAGAGAAGCAATTGGGACGAAGCATCAAGACACTTCGATCGGATCGAGGTGGTGAGTACTTGAGTGCCGAGTTCCAAGAGTATCTTAGAGAGAATGGGATTCTCTCGCAGTGGACTCCGCCCGCTACACCGCAGTTGAATGGTGTTTCGGAGCGTCGTAACCGGACTTTGATGGACATGGTTCGGTCTATGATGGGGTTCACAGAGTTGCCGCCATCCTTTTGGGGATATGCGCTTGAAACAGCGGCAATGTTGTTGAACAATGTCCATACAAAGGCAGTTGACAAGACTCCATATGAGATATGGATGGGTAAGCCTCCCAAGTATTCTTATCTAAGAATATGGGGGTGTCCTGCTTATGTGAAGCAGACAGTGGGAGATAAATTGGATAGTCGATCCATTTTATGCTACTTTGTGGGATATCCAAAGAATTCAATTGGATATTACTTCTATCATCCCCAAGAAACAAAGGTGTTTGTTTCTAGGAACGCAACCTTTTTGGAAAAGGAATTTCTATTGGATAGAAAAGGCGAGATGATAGAACTCGAAGAGGTTCGAGAGACACCCACAGTTGTAGAACCCACACCCGAGAAGCCAAGTGAGGAGATACAAGCTCCTAGAAGAACCGAGAGAGTCTCGAGACCACCTGTGAGGTATGGTCTGCTTCTTGAAGAGGGCCATGATGAGCCTAATCTTGGATGTGATCCAAGGACCTTCAAGGAAGCGTTATCTGATGCCGATTCATCCAAATGGCTTGAAGCAATGGAATCTGAGATGAATTCCATGCATTCAAACCAAGTGTGGAATCTCGTGGATCCACCTGAGGGAATTGTTCCCATAGGGTGTAAATGGATTTACAAGAGGAAACTTGGGGCGGATGGGAAGGTATTGACCTTCAAGGCGCGACTGGTAGCAAAAGGGTATACTCAAAGGCAAGGTGTTGACTATGAGGAAACCTTTTCTCCAGTTGCGATGTTCAAGTCCATTAGGATTTTGCTAGCCATAGCTGCATGGTATGACTATGAGATATGGCAGATGGATGTCAAGACTGCCTTCCTTAATGGGGATATTAAGGAAGAGATTTACATGTCTCAACCTGAAGGGTTTACATCTATCGGAAGTGAGCATATGGTATGCAAACTTCAAAGATCTATTTATGGTCTTAAGCAGGCATCTAGGAGCTGGAACCTCAGATTCGATAGTACAATCAAAGAGTTTGGTTTTACTAAGAATCCTGAGGAACCCTGTGTGTATAAGAAGGTCAGTGGGAGTGCTGTGACATTCCTAGTTCTTTATGTTGATGACATTCTACTCATTGGGAATGATGTAGGAATGTTGCAATCAACAAAGATATGGTTAGCAAGTAAGTTCTCAATGCAGGACTTGGGTGAAGCATCTTTTGTATTGGGAATACAGATCTATAGAGATAGATCAAAAAGATTGCTTGGTCTCACCCAGTCCACATACATTGATACCATCGTGAAGCGGTTCTCGATGGATGAGTCCAAGAGAGGACATCTACCAATGTGTCATGGCGTGTCCCTATCCAAGTCTATGTCTCCCAAGACTGATGCAGAGATAGCGGCGATGACACGAATTCCGTATGCTTCGGCTATTGGTAGTATCATGTATGGGATGATATCTACACGTCCTGACGTGGCATTTGCACTAAGTGTAGTGAGTAGATATCAATCCAACCCCGGTCTTCCACACTGGAAAGCTGTGAAAGACATCCTCAAGTATTTGAGAAGGACCAATAAGCTGTTCTTGGTCTATGGGGGTGGAGAACTGAAATTGGAAGGCTATACCGACTCTAGCTTCCAAAGCGATGTTGATGACTCGAAGTCAACCTCCGGATTCATATTCATGCTCAATGGTGGTGCTGTCTCTTGGAAGAGTTCCAAGCAAGACAGTACTGCGGATTCCACCACTGAGGCAGAATACATTGCTGCATCGGCTGCAGCAAAGGAGGCTGTTTGGATTAGGAATTTCGTCCAAGAGTTGGGCGTCATTCCAAATGGAGTTGCTCCTATCCCGGTGATGTGCGACAACACGGGAGCCATAGCTCAGGCGAAGGAGCCAAGGTCTCATCAGAAGTCCAAACACGTATTGAGAAAGTACCACATCCTCAGAGAGATCGTGGAAAGAGGAGATGTCGTGATTGACAAAGTCGGCTCCGCAGATAATGTTGCTGATCCACTAACTAAGCCTTTACCAGGACCATCGTTCGAGAAGCATCGCGAATCAATGGGTCTAAAGTATATAGGTAGTTGGCTCTAGTGCAAGTGGGAGATTGTTAGAGTAGGTGCACGTCGAGCCAAGTGTTGGCCGACTGTTCACGATGAAACTCTTTGTATAAACGATCTTTATTTTAATAATATTTCAATTTATTAATTTGGCGCATCTTTATCTTTATACCCATGCTTGTTGCATAGATAAAGTCCTTGAATATACAAATAGTAGAAAGAATATGAGATGCTCATATGATGAGTATCATGAAACTCATATTTGGAATACTGTATATTCTAAACCGTTCCTAGTCGATTCAGCCGCCACTAAGAAGGATAAAGGCCGCTCGAGTTAGAGACTAGTATCTGCGATGTGAGTACCATGTTTCATTGGTAGGGGACATTGTGATGTCCGAGCATGCAGATAGGTGCTCCTGGTAGAGTGCACTGAACAACCCTCTATAAAGGACTTTCCAAGTGGTTCTCACTTATCGAGTGGAAACGTCCTAGTTTATGGTTGTACACCATTAGTCCTTATGACCCGGGACAACATTGAGACTCTATATGCTAGCGTTCCACTTTGACTTGTTTACCGACTCTTTTGGGGTCATTAGGTGGCAAGATTGGGTGTTACGGCGAAACATATAGGAGTCGATGCATTGTAGTCGGGGATTCACCGCTTACCTACGGGTATGGATATCCTATGTGTTTTTCATGTATGTGTGGGTTGAAATCTCTGATCAGAGTATGGTGGTAATTATGAAAAGGGTTTCATAGATTACACCATCGATGCAACCACGACATGACACATAGTATCGATTCATTGACAACTCTCGATAGACCAATAGTTGTCGAATCGGTCGGGATATATGAGTTGAAGGGACCGTACTGTACGCTAACCATAATTGAATGGTTCTTGCAGGCACTATCATGTGATACCTAGGGAATCACGTAAGCGATGCTGCTAGGCGCTTAACGTGATTGGTTGGGTACTATCAGACTTGAAGTTCTGACGTTCTTACTATCAAGGAGTTGATAAGTAAGAATGGAGCAATTGGGGTATGCTCGTATAAGGACATGTTTAGTCCGAATCACATTGAGATGTGAACCCACGGCTAGTTGTATCAATGAACCATTGAGGGCCACACAAGTACTTGCTTAGTAAATCCCGAAGAGAAGTAAAATAGTTCAATGTGTTGAACGGCTTATAAATGTGTTTATAAGCGTAAAGAAAATTAGAAGTATGACTTCTATGAGAGAAATATAAATTTTAATTTATGGAAGTGTTCCTAAGATTAAAATTTGGCCAAGTAAATAATGTAGTTGAAAATTGTGATTTTCATAAACATTGTTGTGGACTAAATTAAATTAATTCAAGTGTTGAATTAATTAAACACTAGTGGACCTAGTAGAGTCTAAATAATTAAATTAATTCAAGTGTTGAATTAATTAAATAATATTGAGTCTTGTAGAGCTCAATTTAAATAATTATTTAACTAGTGGGACTTGAGTAAAATCAAGTAGTATTTAATTAATCTCAAAATGTTTGAGATAATTAAAATTTAGTCTATGGTTTTTAATGTGTTAAAAACCATATAATATATGTGAGACATGCTAGGGTTTGCATGCTTGGGAGGTGAAGAGGTGTGGAATATTTTTGATTAAAAAATTGCAAAGGCATGCAACTTTTCTCCCAACTTTTCCCACACCCAAGACTAGACTTCACTACACACACTTCCCTCCTCACTTGGCCGAAACTTGAAGGCATTTCTCTCTCAAATTTTTCCTTTTTTGTTCTTCATTTTCTTGGAGAAAAATTCTTCTCTTTGATAAATCTTCAAATATTTCTAGTGCAATATTTGAAGGGGTTTACAAAGCTAAGTGGTGGGCCTAATTCTTGGAGGATTGGAGGTGGAAGCTTGTAGACTTATCTTGCCAAGAAGAGCTTAGTTGCTAGCAACTAAGTTGGAGCCATCATCAACTTCTTGAAGTTGATAGGTAAAAATCCTAAATCATCCTATGCATGGTTTTAGTTTATTTGTAAATATTGCACAAAAACAATGAGGGGGCCGAAATTTTCTTGATAAAATTTTATTTTTCGCTTCCGTTGCGTTTCCGGCCCCCGTAACCGGTCCGCTTTCAGACACGAATTCCGTATGCTTCGGCTATTGGTAGTATCATGTATGGGATGATATCTACACGTCCTGACGTGGCTTTTGCACTAAGTGTAGTGAGTAGATATCAATCCAACCCTGGTCTTCCACCCTGAAAAGCTGTGAAAGACATCCTCAAGTATTTGAGAAGGACCAATAAATTGTTCTTGGTCTATGGGGGTGGAGAACTGAAATTGGAAGGCTATACCAACTCTAGCTTCCAAAGCGATATTGATGACTCGAAGTCAACCTCTGGATTCATATTCATGCTCAATGGTGCTGCTGTCTCTTGGAAGAGTTCCAAGCAAGACAGTACTGCGGATTCCACCACTTAGGTAGAATATATTGCTGCATCAGCTGCAGCAAAGGAGGCTGTTTGGATTAGGAATTTCGTCCAAGAGTTGGGCGTCATTCCAAATGGAGTTGCTCCTATCCCGGTGATGTGCGACAACACGGGAGCCATAGCTCAGGCGAAGGAGCCAAGGTCTCATCAGAAGTCCAAACATGTATTGAGAAAGTACCACATCCTCCGAGAGATTGTGGAACGAGGAGAAGTGTCGATCGACAAAGTCGGCTCCGCAGATAATGTTGCTGATCCACTAACTAAGCCTTTACCAGGACCATCATTTGAGAAGCATCGCGAATCAATGGGTCTAAAGCATATGGTTAGTTGGCTCTAGTACAAGTGGGAGATTGTTAGAGTAGGTGCACGTCGAGCCAAGTGTTGGGCGACTGTTCACGATGAAACTCTTTGTATAAACGATCTTTATTTTAATAATATTTGAATTTATTAATTTGGCGCATCTTTATCTTTATACCTATGATAGTTTCATAGATAAAGTCCTTGAATATACAAATAGTAGAAAGAATATGAGATGCTCATATGATGAGTATCATGAAACTCATATTTGGAATACTGTATATTCTAAACGGTTCCTAGTCGATTCAGCCGCCACTAAGAAGGATAAAGGCCGCTTGAGTTAGAGACTAGTATCTGCGATGTGAGTACCATGTTTCATTGGTAGGGGACATTGTGATGTCCGAGCATGCAGATAGGTGCTCCTTGTAGAGTGCACTGAATAACCCTCTATAAAGGACTTTCCAAGTGGTTCTCACTTATCGAGTGGAAAAGTCCTAGTTTATGGTTGTACACCATTAGTCCTTATGACCCGGGACAACATTGAGACTCTATGTGCTAGCGTTTCACTTTGACTTGTTTACCGACTCTTATGGGGTCATCAGGTGGCAAGGTTGGGTGTTACGGTGAAACATATAGGAGTCGATGCATTGTAGCCGGGGATTCACCGCTTACCTACGGGTATGGATATCCTATGTGTTTATCATGTGCGTGTAGTTTGAAATCTCTGATCAGAGTATGGTGGTAATTATGAAAGGGGTTTCATAGATTACACCATCGATGCAACCACAACGTGACACATAGTATCGATTCATTGACAACTCTCGATATACCAATAGTTGTCGAATCGGTCGGGATATATGAGTTGAAGGGACCGTACTGTACGCTAACCATAATTGAATGATTCTTGCAGGAACTATCATGTGATACCTAGGGAATCACGTATGCGATGCTGCTAGGCATTTAACGTGATTGCTTGGGTACTATCAGACTTGAAGTTCTGACGTTCTTACTATCAAGGAGTTGATAAGTAAAAATGGAGCAATTGGGGTATGCTCGAATAAGGACATGTTTAGTCCGAATCACATAGAGATGTGAACCCACGGCTAGTTGTATCAATGAACCATTGAGGGCCACACAAGTACTAGCTTTGTAAATCCCGATGAGAAGTAAAATAGTTCAATGTGTTGAATGGCTTATAAATGTGTTTATAAGCGTAAAGAAAAATAGAAGTATGACTTCTATGAGAGAAATATAAATTTTAATTTATGGAAGTGTTCCTAGATTAAAATTTGGCCAAGTGAATAATGTATTTGAAAATTGTGATTTTCATAGACATTATTGTGGACTAAATTAAATTAATTCAATTGTTGAATTAATTAAAACACTAGTGGACCTGGTAGAGTCCGAATAATTAAATTAATTCAAGTGTTGAATTAATTATATAATATTGAGTCATGTAGAACTCAATTAAAAATAATTATTTAACTAGTGGGACTTGGGTAATTTCAAGTAATATTTAATTAATCTCAAATGTGTTTGAGATAATTAAAATTTAGTCTATGGTTTTTTAATGTGTTAAAAACCATATAATATAAAACATGCTAGGGTTTGCATGCTTGGGAGGTGAAAGGGTGTGTATTACTATTGATTAAAATATTGTATGGCATGCAATTTTTTCTCCCAACTTTTCCCACACCCGAGACTAGACTTCACTCTCTCATTCTCACCCTCTCACTTGGCCGAAAATCCATCTCTCATTCTCTCCATATTTTTCTTCTTTTGTTCTTCATTTTGGAGATACAAAATCATTCTCATTGAAAAATCCTCTTGATTTTCTAGTGCAAATCAAGAGGGGTTTTACCTTGCTAGTGGTGGGCTTTATTTTGGAGTTGGAGGAAGAGCTTGTAGACTTGTCAACCTTCAAGAGCTTTGTTGTTCACAACAAAGTTGGAGCCTTACATCAACCTCAAGAGGTTGATAGGTAAAATCTCTTAAACATCCTATGTATGGTGTTATTTTTTAAATATTGCACAAAACCTAGGGTGGCCGAAATTCTTGCTTGAAAATGTTAAATTTTTGACTTCCGTTGCGCTTCCGGCCACCGTAACCGGTCCGCTTTCAACCCAACCACAAAATCCATAGTAATGTTCTCCCATTTCCGCTTTAGGATAGGAAGTGGCTTAAGCATTCCTGCTGACCTCTGATGCTCTGCCTTCACCTGCTGACAAGTGAGGCATTCTGACACAAATCGGCGGATGTCTCTCTTCATCACTGGCCACCAATACAAAATCTGGAGGTCCTTATACATCTAGGTACCTCCCGGATGGATAGAATACGGAGATGCGTGTGCCTTTTTCAAAATATTCTGTCTGGTCGCACCAACACTAGGCACCCACATTCCACCTCTGTATCTCACAATGCCGTCTGAAACTGTGTACAAAACACTGCCCTTGGCTTCATCTTTCAGTCTCCATTTCTGTAACTGCTCATCTGAAGACTGACCTGCTCGGATACGGTCTAGCAAATCAGATTTGACTGTCAGATTAGACATCCTAGGGGCTCTGCCCTCACGATAAATCTCTAGACCAAACTTCTAAATCTCAGACTGAAGAGGTCTCTGCACTGACAACTGAGCTACAACTGCCACTTTCCTGCTCAATGCGTCTGCGACAACATTATCCTTTCCTGGATGGTAGCTAATTTCGCAGTCGTAATCTTTCACAAGTTCCAACCACCGTCTTTGTCTCATATTCAACTCTTTCTGCGTGAAGAAATATTTGAGACTCTTATGATCGGTGAAAATCTGGCATTTCTCGCCGTATAGGTAGTGTCTCCAAATTTTCAGTGCGAAGACAACGGCGGCTAACTCTAGGTCGTGAGTCGGGTAGTTTTTCTCATGCACCTTCAACTGCCTGGAAGCGTAAGCTATAACCCGACCCTGCTGCATCAACACTGCGCCTAATCCGAGCTTATATTCATCGGTGTAAAGCACAAATTCACCTTGCCCTGTCGGCATGGCTAGCACTGGCGCCGAAATGAAAGCTTGCTTCAGAGTATCGAAGCTCTTCTGGCATTCTTCACTCCACACAAACTTAGCATTCTTCTTGGTTAGTGAAGTGAGTGGCACTGCTATGGATGAAAATCCCCGAATGAACTTACGGTAGTAACCAGCTAAACCCAGAAAACTGCGGATTTCTGATGCATTCTTTGGCTCAACCCATTCCTTAACGGCTGCTACCTTTGCTGGATCCACTTCAATACCACTGCTAGACACTATATGCCCCAAAAACGCTACTTTCTACAACCAAAACTCGCATTTACTGAACTTCCCAAATAACTTGCGACTCTGCAAAATCTGTAAAACTGTCCTCAGGTGCTTGCTGTGCTCCTCATGGCTCTTCGAGTTTATAAGGATGTCGTCAATGAATACTATGACCAATTGATCGAGGAACGGCTGAAATACTAGGTTCATGAGGTCCATGAAAATGGCTGGAGCATTTGTCAATCCAAATGGCATTAATAAGAACTCGTAATGCTCATATCTGGTTCTGAAGGCTGATTTGTGGACATATGAATCCTTCATTTTCAGCTGATGGTACCCTGATCGAAGATCTATCTTAGAGAACACGATAGCTCCCTGCAGCTGATCGAACAAGTCTTTGATTCTAGGCAACGGGTACTTATTCTTTATCGTTACCTTGTTCAGCTCAAAGTAATCGATGCACAGTCTCATGCTCCCATCTTTCTTTTTCACAAAGAGCACTGGTGCGCCCCACGGTGAGAAACTCGGGCGGATAAACTCCTTGTCTAAGAGCTCCTGAATCTGCTGCTTAAGTTCTAACATCTCTGCTGGAGCTAATCTGTACGGTGCCTTAGAGATTGGCACTGTGCCTGGCAAGAGATCGATTGCAAACTCCAACTCTCTATCTGGTGGAAGGCCTGCGACGTCGTCTGGAAAGACGTCTGGGAAATCCCTAACTACTGGCACCCCTCGAAATAAAAGGAGTGGGCACGTCCGGTGCTGAGATAATGCTGGCCAAGAAGGCCTGACACCCCTTCGAAATGAGTCTCCGAGCCTGCATGCAAGCGATCATACGCGGGAAACTCCTCCACCTGGCTGGCTCAAAAAGAAACTGCTCCATCCCCAACGGTCTGACTAAAACTGATCTCTTCTGAAAGTCGATAAGAACTCTGTTCTTAGTCAGCCAGTCCATTCCCAATATGATGTCGAATTCTGGTATCGGCAATAAGATTAAATCTGCATATACTAGGTGGCCATGAAGTTCTAGATCGATATCTCTGACCACACTGGTAGCTAACAGCTCTTCCCCTGATGGGAGTGTCACTGAAAAGTTCACGTCTAGGCCAATGGTTGTAATGTTAGAGTAGATGCCCTGCAAGCCAACGGTTGGGTAGGGATTTTATTGACTCAGTTGTAATAAACAATCTTTATTTTAATATAATTTAACTTTTTATGGTCTTGTTATACTTTATCTGCATACCCATGCAATCAGCATAGATAAAGTCCTTGATTATGCTTTAATACAAATTATCGTAATTCGATGTTGAAACTCATTTGTAAGTACTGTATATTCTAAATTCGTTCCTAGTCGATTCAGCCGCCTAAAACATGGATAAAGGTCGCTTGAGCTCGAGACTAGCATCTGTGATGTTGTGTACTGCGTTTCTTGGTAAGGACATGGAGATGTCCAAACTATGCAGATGGGTAGTCATATGATGATTATACCGAAAAACCCTCCCTCGGACTTTCCAAGTGGTTATCATTCATCGAGAGGATAAGTCCGTGGTTATGATTGTACACCATTAGTCCTTACGACCCTGGACAACATTGAGGCTCTATATGCTAGGGTTGTGCTTTGACTTGTTTACCGGCTCCAGGAGAGTCATCAGGTGGCGAGATTGGGTACAGTTGCGACACATATAGGAGCCAGTGCATCGTAGTCGGGGATTCACCGCTCACCTACGGGTGTGGATATCCTATGTGATCTAATGAAATAATAGTGCATGGAATCTCTGGCCAGAGTACGAGGTGTACGTTGGAGAAGGAGTTCTCCAATAGTACACGCGATGCCACTATTATAGTTATCACATAGTTATCGAAATAATATGCAACCCTCGATGAACCAATGGTTGCGGATTCGATCGGGATATATGAGATGAAGGGACCGTAATGTACGCTAATCATAATCGACTGGTTCTTGCAGGCACTATCAGTGATACCTAGGGGATCATGGGGCGATGCTACTAGACGCTCTTGCCATGATCCGATGGGTGCAATCAGAAATGAGTTCTGACATTCTTGATCAAGGTGTTGATGAAAATAATGGGGCTAACTAGGGTAAGCACGAATAAGAATAAATATTATTCTGAATCACAAAGAGTTGTGAACCCACGGCTAGCTGTATCCCTGAACCATTGAGGGTCACACAAGTACTGGATTGTTTGTTCCCGTTGAGAGAATAAATTCAAGGAGTTGAATTTATATTATGATGTAGTAAATTCAAGGAGTTGAATTTATGATAATTAAATTTTGAGAAAATAAATTCAAGGAGTTGAATTTATGATATCGTAAATTCAAGAAGTTGAATTTATGAAATTTGGAGAGAATAAATTCAAGGAGTTGAATTTATAAAAATTTGAGAATTTAATTTATTAAACACAAATGTTGGGTTTATTAAATATTAAATTTTGGAGGTGATAAAATTCAAGGAGTTGAATTTATAATTTTAATAATAAATTCAAATGTTGAATTTATAATGAATTTAATTTATTAAACTCAAAAGTTGAGTTTATTAAATATTAAATTAAATATGATGGAGATATGTTTAATGGGCTTGTAGGAGTACAAGTCCAACATATTAAATGATTAAAGTTTTAATGGACTTTAATATAATTAATTAAACTAGTTTGACTAGTTCATTTAATTAACAAAGCCCATTGGATTTAATTAAGGAACCTAAATCCATAATTATGGAATTTAGGTTAAAGGCTCTTTGTTTATTAATATATGTAAATAAAAAAGGGTAGCCTCCAAGTCTTCAAATAGGTGACTCACGAGAATTGCTTAAAAATTCCTCCAAAATTTTGGCCCACTTTTCAAGAAAAGGAGAGTTGTGTCGTCTCTCGATTTTAATCTCCAACGTTGAAACTTCTTCCAAATATTCTAGTGCTATTTGGAAGAGGAACAAATCTTCTAGTCGTGAACCTAATTAGAAGAATCGAAGAAAGTTCGTAGGGATTCATCAAGAGCTAATCCGTTCATACCGGATTAGTTGGAGCCAAGTGATTTAATTCACAAAGGAATAATCTTTAACATCCTATGAATGTTTGATTTTGAAAATCACACGAGAGTCCAAATCATATATATTTTGATTGTCAAAATAAAATAAAAATTTTAAACTTCCGCTGCGTTTGGGCGTGTAGAAAACCGAGATCCAACAGTGGTATCAGAGCCAGGTTTTCTGAATCGTATGATTTAAATTATATTGAATAATTTGTTTCTAACCACACAAGAAAATTTTCAGAAATATTGATGCACCATAAAATTAAATTTTTCGGAAAAACAAAAAAAAAATTGCGATCTGCCTGGAATTGTTCCGGTATGACCGCGCGCAGAAGCGCGCGCGGAGCGGCGCAGCATGCGGAACGTCCGCACGCTGTGCGCCGCCCTGCGCGGCGCACAACGCGGCGCAGCGTGCCGAGCGTCCGCACGCTGCGCGCAGCGTTGCGCGCACAGGTTGCTGCCACTGCCCGAAACGTTCGGGCAGCGGGCGGGCAGCGGGGGCGACGGCCCGGGATCGTGTCGGGAAGCGTCCTGATTGGTGGGCTTGAATTGTTTGGGCCCATGGTGTAAATTTTTGATTTTTCAAATTTTTGGGTAAAATTGATATTTTTGAAATTTATTCAATTTTTCTTTTTGAAATTTAATTTTTATAAAATTAATAATTTTCTTGTAAAATAAATAATTAGAATATGATTTTGATTATTTATGGTAAAAATGAGTTTTTATAAGAAATCAATTATTATTGATTTAATTGGAAATTAAATAAAAGAATTTATTTAATTTATTAAATTCTTTAATAATTGTGGTGGTTAGTGATAAAATTATTAGATATATGATTTATCAATTAATTAAATTGTTTAATTAAATTGATGTTAATATTTGATATTAAATGCATGAAGGATGATCGAGAGCCTTGACCAATGTGTTAGGTGTATGTTAGGTTATTTTACTGTTTTTATTCAATTTTATAATATTTGATATTATTTAAGAGGGCCTGGTTTATGGCCCGTTCCCACCCCCATGAGATGTATCCCTTATGTGCCGTGGCTATTCAAATGTAATAATTAGAAATAGTGGGAGATCAAGACTGGAATATGGTGGGCCCGATGATCAAGATGAAAACATGTAAAATATTGGAAGCTTTTGTAATAAGTTGCATTTGTATCCCTGCATTCACCTAGGTTTGGACCAGGATCCATGTTTGGCTCACATGGATCTAATAGTGTTGGCGATCGATCATCCTTATTTATTGTTGAATGTCATATTATGATATATGTGATATATAGTAGTATGCATGTATGTATATTATTATATAATATAGTTGCATGAATCCGGCAAACATACAAACTCGTGGCACGCGATTTTTAAATTAAAATGATGAGATAATTTTAAAATTAAAATCCCTCATCTTGAATAAGATTCAAAATTTATATCAAACCGAAAAAGTAAAAATTAAAGGAGTTTAATTTTTCCTTGCCTTCCATCAACCGTGGTTGCATGTTGATCGCTACCCGCGGACAGTGTCTGGCTCATATTATTGGGGAGGCCTGTACGCCGGAAAGCTGTGACTTCCACCGGACATATGATGTGAATTGAGTGGAACTCCCATGACTTCAGCTCATATTATTGGGGGAACTCATGGCGACCGTCTACTACAATTCAACATTGATGGGTTGGTTTGACACGCGAAAATAAACGACGTCATATTATTGGGTCATTATTAAACGTGAGGCAAAACACGCAGAGGTTGCATAGGGATGCAATTGGACTCTACCTTTTAGAAATTATAATTGGCTGATATTATTCGGGATTATAATTGGCTAATTGGACTCTACGTGCCTACTAAGGAAATACGATTTCCCTTTTTCATCAGAGGGTGGTGGAAATGTCAAAATAGTAGGAGGGTAATTTATAAAATGAAATCCATATTTTATATCTTAAAATTATTTTAAAATAATCAGCAACCATTATTCTGTTTTCGTATCAGTATATTTTCAATTTCGTCACGTAATAAGTTTTAATTATTAACAAGCTAACCGAATCTAATTTTCAAGACTGGTTGGGAAAATTGTTCTGAATTCAGAGAAAATGGCATACACACTAATGTTAGTCATGTTGAAATGACAAAACATGCAAGATGGTAGGACCATAGTATGCAAGCTAAAGTGTAACATGCTCGCTTTTACGTCAAATGAACTGTAGGGACAGTTTGAGGAAAATTTGAATGCTGCTGACATTCGAATGCTCGTGCAAGAGTTGCATGGTGCATGAAACTATGCACACCACTTTCAATGAGCTCATGACTACACGCACGAAAGACAGGGCTTTGGCCCATGAGCATGGTGTACGTATGAGTGGGCTTGCTAAAAATGTGGTGTGTCTGGAATTTGTGATTCCTAACGAGTTCGTAGATAACATCAATTTGTTATATTTCTCTTCCTCATTTGACGGGGTTATGGTGAATTGAATAAGATAGATGATAGCCTTGAAGAGCTAGTCAATACGCTTATAATTTATGAGATCACCATAAAACATGGAATTGTTGTTTTTCTTATGGCCCTCTCATCAGACGAAAATGGTCCACAAGATAAGGGAAAGAAATGTTCTGCCCCTCACAAGAAAAACAATCCCAATAAGAAGCAAACTCTGAAAGACACTTAAAAGGCCTACAAAGCCCGATAAGTTAGAACATATTTATTTCACTGCAAGAAGTCCGGACATAAGAAATTATATGCGCCAGAATTGTTCTGGAAATGATAAGTGAATGTCCGAGTAAACATGATTTCAACAACAAACAAAACAAAGTTAGATGATCCAAATCTCACACAAATATGGCACGCTAGACTAGGTCATATTTCCCAAAGAAGGATGCACAAGCTAGTGGGAGAAGGCATGTTGACTTGTCAGACATAAATTTTCTACATGCTTTTAAGTCCTGTCAAAGGAAAATTGACCAAGACTCCATTCAATGGAAACTTGGAACGTGCACATGGTCTACTGGATTTGATCCACACAGACGTTTGTGGCCCGCTAAGTGTGAGCACAAAATATGGGCAATCCTACTTCATTACCTTTACTGATGACCATTCGAGGTATGGGTGTGTTTAGTTTATGAAACACAAATCTGAAGCATTTGAAAAGTTCAAAATTTCAGATTTGAAGTAGAAAATCACCTAGAAAGAAGTATTAAGACACTTCGATCTGATCGATGTGGAGAATACTTAAGTGATGAATTTTGGGTTATCTAAAAGAGAATGAGATTCTCACACAGTGGACTCCACCAGTAACACCACAATTGAATGGTGTTTCTGAATATTGTAAGCGAACCTTGTTGGACATGGTTCGATCAATGATCAGATTCACTGAATTGCCTACATCGTTTTGAGGCTTTGCGCTTGAAACTGCGGCAATGTTGTTGAATAATGTTTATACTAAAGCAGTGGATAAAACACCATATGAGATATGGATAGGAAAAACTCTCAAATATTCTTACATGAGAATTTGGAGAAGTCTTGCTTACGTGAAGCAGACAGTGGGAGACAAATTGGATAGTAGATCCACTTTGTGCTACTTTGTAGGATATCCAAAGAATTCTGTTGGATATTATTTCTATCATCTCAATGAAGCAAAATTGTTTGTTTCAAGAAATGCCACCTTTTTGGAAAAGGAATTTCTATTAGATAGAAAAGGAAAGATGATAGAACTTGAAGAAATTCAAGATACTCCCTCAACTATAGAAGTTGAACCCAATTCCCAAGAACCAGTAGTTGAAGTATAAGCTCCTAGAAGGTCTGATAGGGTTATTAGACCACCTGCAAGATATACGCTTCTTCATGAACAAGGCCTTGATGAGTCTTGTGTTGGATATGATCCAATGAACTTTGAGGAAGCAATATCTGATACTGATTCAACCAAATGGCTTGAAGCCATGCAGTCAAATGGACTCTATAAATTCAAACCAAGTCTAGACATTGGTGGATCAACCTGAGGGAATCGTTCCCATAGGGTGCATATAGATCTACAAAAGAAAGCTTGGAGTGAATGGGAAGGTAGTGACCTTCAAAGCAAGGCTGGTTGCAAAAGATTATACTCAAAGGCAAGGAGTTGACTATGAGGAAACTTTTTCACCAGTTGCTATGTTTAAGTCCATTAGAATACTACTAGCCATAGCAGCATGGTATGACTATGAGATATGGCAAATGGATGTAAAGACTGCTTTCCTCAATGGAGACATCAAAGAAGAAATTTATATGTCTCAACCCGAGGGATACACATCAGTAGGAAGTGAGCATAAGGTAAGCAAACTTCAAAGATCAATATATGGTCTCAAGCAGGCATCAAGGAGTTGGAACCTCAGATTTGATAGCACTATCAAAGAGTTTGGTTTTGCTAAGAATCCTGAGGAACCATGTGTGTACAAGAAAGTTAGTGGGAGTACAGTGACATTACTAGTACTTTATGTTGATGATATCCTGCTCATTGGGAATGATGTAGGATTATTGCAATCAACTAAAGTATGGTTGTCAAGTAAATTCTCCATGAAAGACATGGGTGATGCATCCTATGTATTGGGAATACAAATCTATAGAGATAGATCAAAGAGGATGCTCGGACTCACCCAAGCCACCTATATCGATACCATTATAAGACGATTTTCTATGGAAGAGTCCAAGAGAAGATACTTACCAATGTGTCATGGTATTACTCTATCTAAAGCTATGTGTCCCAAAACTGATGAAGAGATAGAGATGATGACACGTATTCCATATGCGTCAGCTATTGGTAGTAGCATGTATGGTATGATATCGACACGTCCCGATGTTGCTTACACTTTGAGTGTTACAAGCAGATATCTGACGAACCCTGGTCCAATGCATTGGAAGACCGTGAAAGACATTCTTAAGTACTTGAGAAGGACTAAGAACTTGTTCATAGTCTATAGGGGTGGAGAATTAAAATTGGAAGGCTACACTGATTCTAGCTTCCAATGTGAAGTAGATGATTCGAAATCGACCTCTGGCTTTGTATTCATGCTATATGGTGCAGCTGTCTTTTGGAAAGGTTCCAAGCAAGACACAATTGCGGATTCCACCACTGAAGCCGAATACATTGTTGCATCTGATGCAGCCAAATAGGAAGTTTGGATGAGGAATTTTGTTCAAGAGTTGGGCATTATTCGTAATTGAGTTGATTCAGTCCCGTTGTACTGGGACAACACTGGTGCCATTGCGCAAGCAAAGGAACCAATGTCTCATCAGCGATCCAAATATTATTGAGGAAGTTCCACATCATACGGGAGATTGTGGGAAGAGGAGACATATCAGTCGAAAGAGTCCTCTCTGGAGATAATGTTGCTGATCCACTTACAAAGCCCTTGCCAGGACCATTGTTTGAAAAGCATCGCGAAGCAATGTGATTAAGGGTAGTTGGCTCTAGGGCAAGTGGGAGATTGTTAGAGTAGATGCCCTGCAAGCCAACGGTTGGCTAGGGATTTTATTGACTCAGTTGTAATAAACAATCTTTATTTTAATATAATTTAACTTTTTATGGTCTTGTTATACTTTATCTGTATACCCATGCAATCAGCATAGATAAAGTCCTTGATTATGCTTTAATACAAATGAATCGTAATTCGATGTTGAAACTCATTTGTAAGTACTGTATATTCTAAATTCGTTCCTAGTCGATTCAGCCGCCTAAAACATGGATAAAGGTCGCTTGAGCTCGAGACTAGCATCTGTGATGTTGTGTACTGTGTTTCTTGGTAAGGACATGGAGATGTCCAAACATGCAGATGGGTAGTCATATGATGATTATACCGAACAACCCTCCCTCGGACTTTCCAAGTGGTTATCATTCATCGAGAGGATAAGTCCGTGGTTATGATTGTACACCATTAGTCCTTACGACCCGGGACAACATTGAGGCTCTATATGCTAGGGTTGTGCTTTGACTCGTTTACCGGCTCCAGGAGAGTCATCAGGTGGCGAGATTGGGTACAGTTGCGACACATATAGGAGCCAGTGCATCGTAGTCGGGGATTCACCGCTCACCTACAGGTGTGGATATCCTATGTGATCTAATGAAATAATAGTGCATGGAATCTCTGGCCAGAGTACGAGGTGTACGTTGGAGAAGGAGTTCTCCAATAGTACACGCGATACCACTATTATAGTTATCACATAGTTATCGAAATAATATGCAACCCTCGATGAACCAATGGTTGCGGATTCGATCGGGATATATGAGATGAAGGGACCGTAATGTACGCTAATCATAATCGACTGGTTCTTGCAGGCACTATCAGTGATACCTAGGGGATCATGGGGCGATGCTACTAGACGCTCTTACCATGATCCGATGGGTGCAATCAGAAATGAGTTCTGACATTCTTGATCAAGGTGTTGATGAAAATAATGGGGCTAACTAGGGTAAGCACGAATAAGAATAAATATTATTCTGAATCACAAAGAGTTGTGAACCCACGGCTAGCTGTATCCCTGAACCATTGAGGGTCACACAAGTACTGGATTGTTTGTTCCCGTTGAGAGAATAAATTCAAGGAGTTGAATTTATATTATGATGTAGTAAATTCAAGGAGTTGAATTTATGATAATTAAATTTTGAGAAAATAAATTCAAGGAGTTGAATTTATGATATAGTAAATTCAAGAAGTTGAATTTATGAAATTTGGAGAGAATAAATTCAAGGAGTTAAATTTATAAAAATTTTAGAATTTAATTTATTAAACACAAATGTTGGGTTTATTAAATATTAAATTTTGGAGGTGATAAAATTCAAGGAGTTGAATTTATAATTTTAATAATAAATTCAAATGTTGAATTTATAATGAATTTAATTTATTAAACTCAAAAGTTGAGTTTATTAAATATTAAATTAAATATGATGGGAGATATGTTTAATGAGCTTGTAGGAGTACAATTCGAACATATTAAATGATTAAAGTTCTTAATGGACTTTAATATAATTATTTAAACTAGCTTGACTAGTCCATTTAATTAACAAAGCCCATTGGATTTAATTAAGGAACCTAAATCCATAATTATGGAATTTAGGTTAAAGGCTCTTTGTTTATTAATATATGTAAATAAAAAAGGGTAGCCTCCAAGTCTTCAAATAGGTGACTCACGAGAATTGCTTAAAAATTCGTCCAAAATTTTGGCCAACTTTTCAAGAAAAGGAGAGTTGTGTCGTCTCTCGATTTTAATCTCCAACGTTGAAACTTCTTTCAAATATTATAGTGCTATTTGGAAGAAGAACAAATCTTCTAGTCGTGGACCTAATTAGAAGAATCGAAGAAAGTTCGTAGGGATTCATCAAGAGCTAATCCGTTCATACCGGATTAGTTGGAGCCAAGTGATTTAATTCACAAAGGTATAATCTTTAACATCCTATGAATGTTTGATTATGAAAATCATACGAGCGTCCAAATCATATATATTTTGATTTTCAAAATAAAATAAAAATTTTAAACTTCCGCTGCGTTTGGGCGTGTAGAAAACCGAGATCCAACATGTAACGCCCCAGATTCGACGACTATCCTCACTGTATCAAAAGACGAGTCTTTCCAGCGTGCTTATGTCCTCACTCACACGCACCCTAGAAAAACTTCCCAGGAGGTCACCCATCCCAAAATTGACCCAAGTCAAGCACGCTTAACTTTAGAGTTCTTATGTTATGAGTTACCGAAAAGAAGATGCACCTTCTTGATATGAGTAGTGCAAATCAAATCTTTTAAGCCCTCTTCAACTGTATAGTCCATTACATTGAACAGCCTCGGAATCCCTCTTATTCCCGTGTGGGTCGGTTCATTCATGTTCCCTCTACCTAGAAGCCTGCCAGGAGCCGCTGATTGTCCGTGCAACTGATGGCACCGGTGATCACCCCCCGCCCTCTTCGGCCCCGGGCCTCACATGCCCACCAGCTTCCGCTTGGTTCGTCCCCGAACCACACCGTACTAAGAGAGGTCGGCTCTGATATCAACTGTAACGTACCGTACTTTTCATACTCAAAATTTGCGGAAAAATTAAAAATTTTCTTAAACATAAAGTAACATTCATAGTTTGCCATAAAAATATCTCAACCAAGTCCCCCATATGACATGGTTGTTCAAAATAACTACAATATAATTTGCTCACAAAAGGTTTCCTCAAAATGTTTCCCTCAAAGCATGAAATCAGAGTAAATTAACATTTTCATAAAAACATAAACATTGCGGTCCTCAAGTTAGCCTCCCGCTCAGTCCAAGCCCGCCCCTTGGTCGTCACCTCTTGTCTCCACATCAACATACTCACCTGCATCGATCAAGTCTAGTGAGTCTAAAGACTCAACACGTATAAACTGGAGAATAGCGAGTATTACATTAAAAAACCGCATGCAACTTTAAAATAGTACATACATACTTGAACTTGAATTTGCGTACTAAAACTTGAACATACATACATAACATAGACCTGCCATAACGTGACACTTGTCATAAACATACTGCATACTAGAACATACATAACTTAATCATTTTGCGTGGAAGCATGTTTCAAAGCAGGTGACCCATAACATAATAAATTCCTGATCAGACAAACCACAGTACTGGGCTGACAGAGACGTATCCGCTGCTACATACATGAGATCCCCGTTCATAATTTAACGGGCTGGTTGGTCCCCGTTCATAATTTAACTATTTCCAACCTCGATCTAACCCGTTCATAATTTAACGGGCGGATTGGTCCCTGTTCATAATTTAACGCTTTCCAATCCTAAACATAATTTGGTCACAAGACATTTAGCATACCACAAAACTTAAAATATTTTCTTTTATTTTTGCACGTCACATACTTACTTGGTGTTCAGGGATCCGTTGGACTTCGATCGGGGGCGTCGCTGCAACTACTAATCATGAATCGGCATGCTTATCTTGCGTAACTTGGACATAAATTTCAAGCTTACATAAGAACTCATTCAATTCCTTATGACGTTCTAAATTCCCATGACTCGACTGCGTAAATCGCTGAATTAAAACCATGTCATCAACCCCAAAGCATACTATAGAAATTTTCCCCAAACAAGAAGTACACGGACCCCGTGCCCATGTCCGGCTCCGGGTCCGTGTAGGTACTGTAAAATGCGTGTGAAGAAAAGGGAGAGACACGGACCCCGTGCTTAGGTCCGTGTAGAGGTCCGTGTAGACTCTGTAAAATGTGTTGGCATAAAGGAAGGGGCACGGACCCCGTGCCAAGGTCCGTCGAAGGGTCCGTGTACCTGCTGTGACCGCGAACTTACGAAGGTTTCTGTACATGTTATGCTTTACACTCTAGACTCGCTTACCCGGGCTAAGAATCGACACCACGAGACCATCTTAGGCTACTATGTCCTTGAATCAAGCCTATACTATTGCCCAAAAACACCCACATGTCACAAGCAACCCAATAAACCCGTGAGCGCGACTTTTGACAACAACACGATTTATATGACCATGCAATCTCTCAAGTGCCTAACGACACAAAACGAAACCGCAATAGCCATCTTAAAGACATGCTAACCATACCTAAACGCAAGCAATGATCGTCCGTCGATCCCCAACGAAGCCTGCAACTTATAAACTTCAAGAACACAATTTTCGTAAAAGTTGCAGTTTGAGCAGTCCCACGAAAAACGCCATAACTCACTCAATATTTGCCCAAAAATCTCGAATTTTATATCAAATTGAAGGCATCGAAACGTTCTACAATTTTCTAGTTGAAAGGTTTCACAAAATCTCGATTGAAAATTCGCAGTTTTAACCAGAACAGTAAAACGTGAATTTTGGATCCCTAAAATGGTTTAAAAAATGATCCCAACACAATTGCTCAAACTTCTACACATCGCACACATGGTTTTACGCATAAATAACAACTCACGCATAATATGACATGATCGATGCATCAAGAACAGAATATACGTGCCTTTTGATGAAAAACTTTACCGAAACGGCGACATCCGACGCGGGAACGGAGCGAGGCTTGATCCGGGACGAACGTGGCGCAATTTTTCTTTGAAGAAAACTCACAAAACCTAGCTGGAATTTAGAGGAAGGGGGCGGCTACTGATAAAGGTAAAACCCTAGACTTTAGCACTCCAAAATATGAAAAGATACGGATGTGTAAGTGTGTTGTGTGGAAAACGGTTTTGTGTGTGTGTAATACGTTTTTAGTGTGTGTATAGATATGGGTGTGCGTGAGTTTTGAATTAGATTAGGGGAATGATTTGCTAATTGATTAATTGACAATGCTAATTGTAGTGCTAATTAGAATATTATAAAAAAATGTTAATTCCCACTACTAGGTAAAGTCCCCTAATTAAAACAAAGCACACAAAATTGATAAGCTTAAGGTTTCAAAATTCAAAAATAACTAATTAAATAATTTAGGCTTTAAAATACTGAAAATTACAAATCATTAAAACAAATGCCCCTTTCCAATTTAAAAACAAAACACCCCAATAAAGTTGCCACAAACGTCGTCGGGTCTTTTCCTCAATCCCGCCTCGAATGATCGCCTGAACATGAAACTCGAAAAACATTTTAACGTGCATCACATAAACATAAATAATTTAAAATAATGCATTCAAATAAATCATGCATGGCTTAAAACTCGTTTAAAAATTAATTAAATGATTTACTAATTAAATAAATGCATGGGTTATACGTGTACTGAATTTGGGCACTACACCGTCTCCGCTTCGATATCTCCGTATCGTGAGTTTTTCACATCAAAGGCACTTATAATCTTTCTTTTGCTGCATCGATCATGTCATATTACGTTTTGCGTTGTTTTATGCGTAAAAATATATGTGTAATGGAGAAGTTTGAGTGATAAATGCATCAAATGCGTTTTCAAATATTTTTTTAGATCCTAAATTTCGTAACTTGATGTTCTGCTGAAAACTGCGAATTTTGTTCGGGATTTTGATGAAACTTTCAACGCAAAATTTGTAGAACTTTTTGATACCTTCGATTTGATATAAAATTCGAGTTATTTGGACAAAAATTGAGTGAGTTACGGCGTTTTTCGTGGGACTGCTCAAACTTCGTTTTTCAGAAAATTATGGGTTGATGCGTTTTTGAGATTTTATTGTTGCAGGCTTCGTGGAGAATCGACGGGTGATCGTTTCTACTTCTAGGTATGATTAGTATGATGTTGGTGAAAGGGGATCGGTTACGGTGACCGGAAGCGCAACGGAAGTTTAAAAATCGAATTTTTGACAAGAATTTTCGGCCACCTCAAGATTTTGTCCAACAAATACAATAAAACACAAAAATGTCATACATAGGGTGTTTTAAAGAAATATACCTATCAATCTCAAGAGATTGATTATGGCTCCAACTTAGTTGTCAAACAACTAAGCTCTTGAATGGCAAGACCCTCTACAAGCTTTCCTTGTTCTTGAAATCTTTCCTTCAAATTAGGCCCACCACCAACTAGGTAAATCCCCTCTTAATTTGCACTAGAAAATTAAGAGGATTTTTCAAAGAGAAGTGTTTTTGATCTCCAACAATTGAAGAACAAAAGAAGAAAATTTTTTTGAGATAAAAATCCTTGAAGTTTCGGCCAAGGAGATGAATGAATGGGGGAAGGGAGACTAGCCTTGGTTGTGGGAAAAAGTATTCCAAAAAGTTGCATGCCATGCCTTGAAAACTCAAAAAGTAGTCTCCCAACCTTTCACCTCCCATGCATGCATATTATATGATTTTTTATCAAAATAAAAACCATGGACTAAATTTAATTATCTCAAACATATTTGAGACTAATTAAACATTACTTGAATTTACCCAAGTCCCACTAGTTAAATAATTAATTTAAATTGAGCTCTACAAGACTCAATATAATTTAATTAATTCAACACTTGAATTAATTTAATTATTTGGACTCTACTAGGTCCACTAGTGTTTAATTAATTCAAAACTTGAATTAATTTAATTTAGTCCATAATAATGTTTATGAAAATCACAATTTTCAAATACATTATTCACTTGGTCAACTTTTAATTTAGGAACACTTCCATAAATTAAAATTTACATTTCTCTCATAGAAGTCATACTTCTATTTTTCTTTACGCCTATAAACTCATTTATAAGCCGTTCAACACATTGAACTATTTTCTCCTTTATAGAAGTCATACTTCTAATTTTCCTTACGCTTATAAACTCCTTTATAAGCCGTTCAACACATTGAACTATTTTACTTCTCAACGGGATCTAGAAAGCTAGTACTTGTGTGGTCCCTCAATGGTTCACTGATACAACTAGCCGTGGGTTCACATCTCCATGTGATTCGGACTAAACATGTCCTTATATGAGCATACCCCAATTGCTCCATTCTTACTTATCAACTCCTTGATAACAAGAACGTCAGAACTCAAGTCTGATAGTACCCAACCAATCATGTTAAACGCCTAGCAACATCGCTTACATGATTCCCTAGGTATCAAATGATAGTGCCTGCAAGAACCATTCAATTATGGTTAGCGTACAGTACGGTCCCTTCAACTCATATATCCCGACCGATTCGACAACCATTGGTATATCGAGAGTTGTCAATGAATCGATACTATGTGTCATGTCGTAGTTGCATCGATGGTGTAATCTATGAAACCCCTTTCATGATTACAACCATACTCTGGTCAGAGATTTCAACCTACATACACATGATAACACATAAGATATCCATACCCGAAGGTAAGCGGTGGATCCCCGACTACAATGCATCGACTCCTATATGTTTCGACATGACACCCAACCTTGCCACCTGATGACCCCATAAGAGTCGGTAAACAAGTCAAAGTGAAATGCTAGCACCTAGAGTCTCAATGTTGTCCCGGGTCATAAGGACTAATGGTGTACAACCATAAACTAGGACGTTTCCACTCGATAAGTGAGAACCACTTGGAAAGTCCTTTAATGGAGGGTTGTTCAGTGCACTCTACCAGGAGCACCTATCTGCATGCTCGGACATCACAATGTCCCCTACCAATGAAACATGGTACTCACATCGCAGATACTAGTCTCTAACTCGAGCGGCCTATATCCTTCTTAGTGGCGGCTGAATCGACTAGGAACTGTTTAGAATATACAGTATTACAAATATGAGTTTCATGATACTCATCATATGAGCATCTCATATTCTTTCTACTATTTGTATATTCAAGGGTTTTATCTATGCAACTAGCATGTGTATTCAGATAAAGATTTGCCAAAACAATAATTTCAAATATTATTAAAATAAAGATTGCTTATACATAGAGTTTCATTGTGAACACTCGGCCAACACTTGGCTCGACGGTCACCTACTCTAACAATCTCCCACTTGCACTAGAGCCAACTACCCATATGCTTCAAACCCATTGATTCGCGATGCATCTCGAATAATGGTCCATGTAAAGGCTTAGCTAGTGGATCAACAACAATATCTGCGAAGCCGACTATGTCAAAAGACACTTCTTCCTCTTTCCACAATCTCTCCGAGGATGTGGTACTTACTCAATACATGTTTGGACTTCTGATGAGACCTTGGTTCCTTTGCTTGAGCTAAAGCTCCCGTGTTGTCACACAGCACTGGGATAGGAGCAACTCAATTAGGAATGACGTCCAACTCTTGGACAAAATTCCTTATCCAAACAGCCTCCCTTGCTGCATCTGATGCAGCAATGTATTCGGCCTCTGTGCAGGAATCCGCAGTATTGTCTTGCTTGGATCTCTTCCAAGAGACAGCAGCACCATTGAGCATGAATACAAACCCAGAGGTTGATTCGAGTCATCGATATCGCTTTGGAAGCTAGAGACGTATAGCCTTCCAATTTTAGTTCTCCACCCCATAGACCAAGAACAATTTATTGGTCCTTCTCAACTACTTGAGGATGTCTTTCACAGCTTTCTAGTGTGGAAGACCAGGGTTCGATTGATATCTACTCACTACACTTAGTGCGAAAGCCACGTCAGGACGTGTAGATATCATCCCATACATGATGCTACCAATCACAGATGCATAAGGAATGCTTTGTCATCGCCGTTATCTCTGCATCAGTCTTGAAAGACAGACTTGGATAGGGACACGCCATGACACATTGGTAGATGTCCTCTCTTGGACTTATCCATCGTGAACCGCTTCACGATGGTATCAATGTATGTGGACTGGGTGAGACCAAGCAATCTTTTCGATCTATCTCTATAGATCTGTATCCCAATACAAAAGATGTTTCACCCAAGTCCTGCATCGAGAACTTACTCGCTAACCATATCTTAGCTGATTGCAACATTCCTATATCATTCCCAATGATTAGAATGTCATCAACATAAAACACCAGCAAATGTCACAACACTCCCACTTACCTTCTTATACACACAGGGTTCCTCAGGATTCTTAGTAAAACCAAACTCTTTGATTGCACTATCGAATCTGAGTTTCCAACTCCTAGATGCCTGTTTTAGACCATAAATAGATCTTTGAAGTTTGCATACCATATGCTCACTTCCGATATATGTAAACCCTCCAGGTTTGAGACATGTAAATTTCTTCCTTAATATCCCCATTAAGAAAGGCTGTCTTGACATCCATCTGTCATATCTCATAGTCATACTATGCAGCTATGGCTAGCAATATCCTTATAGACTTGAACATTGCAACTGGTGAAAAGGTTTCCTCAAAGTCAACTCCTTGTCTTTGAGTATATCCTTTTGCCACCTATCGCGCCTTGAAGGTCAATACCTTCCCATCCGCCCCAAGTTTCCTCTTGTATATCCATTTACACCCTATGGGAACAATTCCCTCAGGTGGATCCACGAGATTCCACACTTGGTTCGAATGCATGGAATTCATCTCAGATTCCATCGCTTCAAGCCACTTGGATGAATCGGCATCATATAATGCTTCCTTGAAGGTCCTTGGATCACATCCATGGTTAGGCTCATCATGGCCCTCTTCAAGAAGCTGACCATACCTCATAGGTGGTCTCGAGACTCTCTCGGATTTTCTAGGAGCTTGTATCTCCTCTCTTGGCTCTTCGGGTGTGGGTTCTATAATTGTGGGTGTCTCTCGAACCTCTTCGAGTTCTATCATCTCCCACTTTTCTATCCAATAGAAATTCCTTTTCCAAAAAGGTTGCATTCCTAGAAACAAACACCTTTGTTTCTTGGGGATGATAGAAATAATATCCAACAGAATTCCTTGGATATCCCACAAAGTAACATAAAATGGATCGACTATCCAATTTATCTCCCACTACCTGCTTCAAATAAGCAGGGCTCCCCATATTCTAAGATAAGAATATTTGGGAGACTTACACATCCATATCTCATATGGTGTCTGACTTTGTATGGACATTTAATGGAATATCTTATAATTTTAAGTTATAGAGATCGTTTTCAAGTTCTCAAGTACCAATTCAAAAATTCATTCATGTAAATGTTGCAAACACCTTAGCAAAATAAACAAGAATATCCATTTTTATTAGCATAGAAATGGAAACAATGTTTTTCACCAAAATTAGGTACAAACAAAACATCTCATAAAATTAACTTAAAACTATTGTTCAATAATAAGTAAACATCTTCAACAGCCTTGGCAGCAACTCTTGCTCCATTGCTCATCCTCAAGAAGGTCACACCTTCCTTAAGCTTCCTACTTCTTCCCATCACCTGTAACTCATTACAGAGATGTGAGTCACAACCGGTATCTAATACCCAAGAAGTAGAGCTAATTGAAATGTTTTCTTCAATTTAGAACATACCATTTCCAGAACTCTTCTGGGCCAGATATTCCTTGCAATTTCGCCTCCAATGTCCAGGTTTCTTGCAGTGATGACAAACATCACTAGTCTTGTCAGCCTTAACTGGTGTGGCTGCCACAACTGGATTCGGAGATTGCCTCATCAAGGGCACGTTCTTCTTGGGACGTTGGAAAGAACTCTTCTTTCCCTTCCCATGTGGATCAATCTTCGTACCAGATGAAGAACCCACATAAAGAACCGACTTCTCTTTCCTGATGGTTGATTCAAACGTAACAAGCATATTCACCAACTCCTCAAGGGTCGGCTTCATCTTGTTCATGTTAAAGTTCACCACAAAAGGATCAAATGAGCTAGGCAATGATAACAGCAACACGTCGGTGGTCAACTCCGAAGGCAAGATCAGATCCATGCCAACGAGCTTTTCCACGAGCCCGATCATCTTTAGGCCATGCTCATGGACCGAGGCCCCATCTCGTATGCACATAGTGATCAGCTCCTTGATGGTAGCATGCCTAAGAGGCCGAGTTTGCTCACCAAAGAGCTCTTTGAGGTGCATATGAATGTCAGCAGCATTCTTTGCATCCTCAAAACGCCTCTGCAGCTCATCATTCATTGAAGTCAGCATATAACACCTGGCTATCAAGTCATGGTCACACCATTCCTTGTAAGCCTGCAATTCCTCAGGATTGCAGTCAGTCGGAGCCTCAACAGGGGGCGACTCAGCAGTGTATATGCTACCCTTTCCGAATTCAAGACAATTTTTAGGTTTCTTAGCCAAGTGAGGTAATTAGGTCCAGTTAATATGTGTTTGTCGAGTATTACGGATATCGGATTGCGAATCAAAGACATTGTCAATTTGTACTGAAAAGTAAAAACAGATAAATGTTGATGACAATTTTAAAATATTTAGTAAGATATGAAGTTTGGACTTTTACTTCATAAATATTTGCTCTCACTGTTTTGACATCTTTCACTACCCTCTAGTGAAAACGGGAAACTCCTTTCCTCAGTAGGTACGTAAGGTCCAATTAGCGAATTATGATCCCGAATAATATCAGCCAATCACAATTCCTAAAAGGTAGTTTCCAATTCCATCACAATGCAACCCTCTACGTAAACTTTTGTCTCACGTTTGATTAGGACCCAATAATATGACGTCGTTCATCTTCACGTGTCAAGCCTTACCCATCGATGTTGAATCTTAATGGACGGTCGCCATGAGTTCCCTCAATAATATGAACCGAAATCATGGGAGTTCCACGTAGTTCACATCACCATGTCAATGGATGTCACAGCTTTCCGACACCCAAAGCTCCCCCAATAATATGAGCCGAGCCCCGAGTACGGGTAGCGTTCATCATGCACCCATTGTCGATGGAAGACAAGGAAATTATAAACAAATTTATAATTCCCCTTTTCGAGCTTGATATTAATTTTGAATCTTATTCAAAATGAGGGTTTTTAATTTTGAAAGGTCTCATCATTAATTTTATTTAAAAGCTCGCCATGTTTGATCGTATCTTTCCCGGATTCATGCAACTTTGTTATTATCATAATAATAACGCACATACTCATTATTTATAACATATCATGCATATATTATAAACAATAAACAAAACAAGGATGATCAATCGCCCCAATACTAACGGACCGTGTGAGCTAAACACGGGCCTAGGTCCAATCCTAGGAAAATGCACGGGATGCGAATGCAAATATTACATAAGCTTCCAATATTTACATGTCTTCGATCTTCATAATCATCATGGCCACCATCTTCCAATCTTTATCATCCACTATACTAATATTTACAAATAAATATCCATGGCAAATAGGGATACATCTCATGGGGTGGGAACGGGCCATAAACCAAGCCCACTTTAAATTGATAATTATTACAATCATTCAACAAAAAATATCCTAGCATACACCTAGCAAATTGGGCTTGGGCTTTTGATCATCCTTCATGCATAATATCACATATCATACACCATCAGTTAATTATCACAATAATTAATTGATCCAATATTATATATCTTGATCCAATCACTAACCGCCACGATTATAAACTAAATTAACAAAGTATACAAACACCCTTGTCTACTTTCCAATTAATTTATTTATAACCGAATTTCTTGTAAATCACCATTTACTATAAATATTTAAAGTCCAACTTAAAATATTTATTTCATGAGAAAATATTTGCAACTTTTGTAATTTTAAACTTAAGGGCCCAAAAATTCATTTTTCACCAAACACGTTTTGGCCCATTTAAATTCACAAATATGTTAGCCATCCAATGGCCCAACAACTCAAGGCCCATGACACTTTGATAATCCAAAACACTTTTGGAAACCCTAGTCGTCATCGCCGTCGCCGGAGCTCCGTCGCCGGATTCCGGAGACAAAATTTTTTTTTTATTTATTTAAAAAGTAGGGGCTGTTCGGGCAGCCCCTCGGGCTGCCTTTGCTGCCCGTTTCGGGCAGCCCCTCGGGCAGCCCAAGCTGCCCGAAATGGGCAGCAACTTGCTGCCCAAAAGCCGCCCCAAATCCGGCCTTGAATCATTGCAAAACTTCACCTCATGCGGTTAGAAATCGATCTCAACATAATATCTTGTAGTTGCTACAAAAAATCGTAACCATAGCTCGGATACCACTTGAAAGGGGATCGGTTACGGTGATCGGAGGCGCAACGGAAGTTTAAAAATCGAATTTTTGACAAGAATTTTCGGCCACCTCAAGATTTTGTGCAACAAATACAATAAAACACAAAAATGTCATACATAGGGTGTTTTAAAGAAATATACCTATCAATCTCAAGAGATTGATTATGGCTCCAACTTAGTTGTCAAACAACTAAGCTCTTGAATGGCAAGACCCTCTACAAGCTTTCCTTGTTCTTGAAATGTTTCCTTCAAATTAGGCCCACCACCAACTCGGTAAATCCCCTCTTAATTTGCACTAGAAAATTAAGAAGATTTTTCAAAGAGAAGTGTTTTTGATCTCCAACAATTGAAGAACAAAAGAAGAAAATTTTTTTGAGAGAAAAATCCTTGAAGTTTCGGCCAAGGAGATGAATGAATGGGGGAAGGGAGACTAGCCTTGGTTGTGGGAAAAAGTGTTCCAAAAAGTTGCATGCCATGCATTGAAAACTCAAAAAGTAGTCTCCCAACCTTTCACCTCCCATGCATGCATATTATATGGTTTTTTATCAAAATAAAAACCATGGACTAAATTTAATTATCTCAAACATATTTGAGACTAATTAAACATTACTTGAATTTATTCAAGTTCCACTAGTTAAATAATTAATTTAAATTGAGCTCTACAAGACTCAATATAATTTAATTAATTCAACACTTGAATTAATTTAATTATTTGGACTCTACTAGGTCCACTAGTGTTTAATTAATTCAACACTTGAATTAATTTAATTTAGTCCATAATAATGTTTATGAAAATCACAATTTTCAAATACATTATTCACTTGGCCAACTTTTAATTTAGGAACATTTCCATAAATTAAAATTTACATTTCTCTCATAGAAATCATGCTTCTATTTTTCTTTACGCCTATAAACTCATTATAAGCCGTTCAACACATTGAACTATTTTCTCCTTTATAGAAGTCATACTTCTAATTTTCCTTACGCTTATAAACTCCTTTATAAGCCGTTCAACACATTGAACTATTTTACTTCTCAACGGGATCTAGAAAGCTAGTACTTGTGTGGCCCTCAATGGTTCACTGATACAACTAGCCGTGGGTTCACATCTCCATGTGATTCGGACTAAACATGTCCTTATATGAGCATACCCCAATTGCTCCATTCTTACTTATCAACTCCTTGATAACAAGAACGTCAGAACTCAAGTCTGATAGTACCCAACCAATCATGTTAAACGCCTAGCAACATCGCTTACATGATTCCCTAGGTATCAAATGATAGTGCCTGCAAGAACCATTCAATTATGGTTAGCGTACAGTACGGTCCCTTCAACTCATATATCCCGACCGATTCGACAACCATTGGTATATCGAGAGTTGTCAATGAATCGATACTATGTGTCATGTCGTAGTTGCATCGATGGTGTAATCTATGAAACCCCTTTCATGATTACAACCATACTCTGGTCAGAGATTTCAACCTACATACACATGATAACACATAGGATATCCATACCCGAAGGTAAGCGGTGAATCCCCGACTACAATGCATCGACTCCTATATGTTTCGACATGACACCCAACCTTGCCACCTGATGACCCCATAAGAGTCGGTAAACAAGTCAAAGTGAAATGCTAGCACATAGAGTCTCAATGTTGTCCCGGGTCATAAGGACTAATGGTGTACAACCATAAACTAGGACGTTTTCACTCGATAAGTGAGAACCACTTGGAAAGTCCTTTAATGGAGGGTTGTTCAGTGCACTCTACCAGGAGCACCTATCTGCATGCTCGGACATCACAATGTCCCTACCAATGAAACATGGTACTCACATCGCAGATACTAGTCTCTAACTCGAGCGGCCTATATCCTACTTAGTGGCGGCTGAATCGACTAGGAACTGTTTAGAATATACAGTATTACAAATATGAGTTTCATGATACTCATCATATGAGCATCTCATATTCTTTCTACTGTTTGTATATTCAAGGGCTTTATCTATGCAACTAGCATGGGTATTCAGATAAAGATTTGCCAAAACAATAATTTCAAATATTATTAAAATAAAGATTGCTTATACATAGAGTTTCATTGTGAACACTCGGCCAACACTTGGCTCGACGGGCACCTACTCTAACAGTTGGGTTGTTATTTGTTATGTCGTTTGGTGTCGATAGGCACTCGTATGCATTAGAAGTTGTAGGAAGCGAGTTGGTGTCAATCGCCACGTTTTTTTTTTTAAATGTACGTGTCGTAGGGTGGACGTCGTTGCTTTGGGTGTTGTATGAAGTCAGTTCGATGTTATGGTATGTTAGGATGGGTCTCGGGGTGTTGGTTTGTGGTCCTTACAATCGAGTCTAGAATGATAAGCATGGTTTGTATTGCAATTTCTTGAGTTTGCACTTCCCGAGCCTACACGGACCCCCACACGGACCAAGGCACGAGGTCTGTGTCCTTGTTTCCTTCGCTGTGCCAAATTACAGAGACTAGACGGACCCTTAGACGGACCCTAGCAAGGGGTCCGTGTCCTCACTTATTTTGGGTGTCTTCTTATAGAGTCTAGATGGACCCTTGGATGGACCCTGACACGGGGTCCGTGTCCTCCATTTTCTTCGATTATACACATACAGTACCTATACGGACCCGGATCCGGAGGGGTGCACGGGGTCCGTGTACTCCAGTCTTTGGGAATTATGTTAGGGATCAGTTGAGATTTCATGTCATGGTTTAGTGCATTGTTTAACAAGGTCGAGTCACGGGAATTAGAACGTCCTAAGGATAAGATTTAACTTGGATATAAGCCAAAATACCTGCGTCTAAGTTATGCAAGTTAAGAAGTTAAATTCATGTTAGTATGTGCAGCAGCGACGGCCCTGATCGAAGTCCAACGAATCCCTCAATGCCAAGTAATTATGTTCGACGTGCAAAAGAAAATATTTTTAAGTTTTTGAGGTATGCTAAATGTCCTGTGACCAAATTTCGTTTAGGATTGGAAAGCGTTAAATTATGAACGTGGAACGCGTTAAATTATGAACGGGGATCTCATGTATGTGGCAGTGGATACGTTCTTGTCATCCCAGTACTGTGGTTTTGTAGTATCCCGATGCCTAATTTGAGTTAATTAGTGGATTAATTGTATTTCGGTGGGATCGGAAGGACCGAACCGGGTTCGAATCGTCCGAAGTTGGTTCGGATCGTCCGAAGTGGGTTCGGATGGACCGTTCTGTTCGGAGTCAGACGAGTCATGTCATGTCAGAGTTCGGATCGTCCGATCAGGGTTCGGATCGTCCGAAGACAGGTGGCTGGACACGTGGAAGACATGCAGAGTTCGGATCTTCCGAAGTGGATCGGATCTTCCGAAGTACACCGTATCGGATCTTCCGAAGTGGATCGGATCTTCCGATCGTTGTCTATAAATAGAAGCGCGAGGCTTCACTTTTCACTCGCCAATTCCGAGAGTTCCAGAGCGTTTTAGTCGTTTCTGATGGGTTTCTAGTCTTTTCCCGAGGTTCGGACACTAGCGGGGAGCTACTGGTTTTGTAGCGGAGCTGTGCTCTAGTTGGGGGCTAGCGGCATCAGTGGGCTGACTACGGACGCAGGTATAGTTCTGGGTTCCCTTTGAGATTTGGGAGTATCTATTAGTCTAGTTAAGGCTTTTAGATGTGGTTTAGTGATATGGTATCACTTGTATTGTAGGCTTGATTCTAGGGCTGATTGCTAGGATCTACTGGTTTGAGGTACGAAAGTACTATCCGAGATAGCAGGATTGAGTATGCTTTACTATGTGTTGCATGTTTATATGTTGCATTATTATCTGTCATATGATGCATGGTTTATTATGCGGCATTTGCATAATCATGTTGAGCCTGATTATCTTTGAGATAGCCTGTTGAGAGGGTGCTCAGCCCTCGTTTGTTGTGGATGGTTGGACCCCGTTGGCCGACGGTGGTTAGGTCACCGGTATATCCACAGGTTTATTTTGGTATGGGAGCCACCTCCTGGTGCTACGGCGCAGAGTGCTACATACCTTGACGTCATTTACCTGAGCAGTATTTCGATATACCCAGATCCTGGTATCCAGTACATTTTGCATACATGCATGTCATAGTCTTGTATACTCATGCTTTCGGTGCTGAGCGTTTTATGCTCACGTCCTCGGTTTATCTCTGTTTTGGACACCCTATTCGATGGGGCAGGTCTCAGGTTGGGCGGTCCAGGAGGGAGTGGCCAGGGAGCTGGCAGAGGTTGACCTGTAGTTGTTGGTATTTGTTCTTGGTATTTAGTTCGATCTGGTTGTTTAAGTATTTTGTACTTACAGATTCGATTGGGTTGTATTACTGTTTTTCCGCTGTTTACCTGATTCAGTTTTAAATGTTAATTTTGCATGCTTAAGTTCTGATTAGTAGGTGATTCTGGAACGGGTCACTACATTTATGGTATCAGAGCATGCATTAAGATTTTGGGATTTAGAACTGTTCTTTTGGGTTTAATCTCTGGTAACTTTTGTAGCTAAGAGATGTCTGGTTTTGACGACGATGCTAGTAGTCATGGCAGCGTTGGACGTTGGGGAGACCGCGACGATCGGGAACGTCGTCGAGAGCATCGAGAACGTCGTCAACACCGTCGTGATGAGCCTCGGAGTTTTAGTATGCATCGGTTCTTGCAGATGGGGCCGAAACCTCTTTCAGGCGGTGAGACCCCGGATGTTGCGGAGAACTGGCTTGAGAGGATGGAGAGCTGCTTCAAGACTTTTCAGTGCTCGGTGGAGCAGCAGATTGATACCCTTGATTTCTTGCTGGAGGGTGGTGCGCGCAAGTGGTGGAGGTCTACCTCTGCACGGATAGTTCAGCGACAGGGTCGAGTTCTTTGGGCCGATTTCCGAGCCGCTTTCATGTTGCTTTACTTTCCGCCAGCTCTTCTGCAGACCAAGGCGATTGAGTTGATCAATCTGAAGCAGGGAAGTTTGTCTGTTGATGAGTATCAGCAGAAGTTCTTTGAGTTGCTTCCGTATGTTCCGCATGTCAGTGACAATGCTATGGCCAAGTATAACCATTTTCTTCAGGGCCTCAATCAGGAGATTTATGATCGGGTTGTTGTCTGCGATGATCCGACATCGTATGAGGGCCTTGTAAATCGTTGTCGCCAGGCTGAGGGCAGTTTGTTGAGAGGTCGAGTCATGCAGTCTGCTCGTCCTACTAGTTCTTTGGGTCCCCGCGCCCAAGCATTTAAGAAGGCTGGATCTACTTCTTCTTCCTCTGGATCTGGAGGAGTTCACCATTTTGGGAAGAAGAGGGGCCCGTGTCAGCACTGCGGGAAGGATCATCCGACAGAGCGTTGTCGCAAGGTTGCGGGTGCTTGTTACAAGTGCGGTGAGATGGGCCACATGAAGAGAGATTGTCCACAGACGGGCGGAGGATCAGGATCTGGTTCTCAGGCTTCAGTTCATCAGAGGCCACAGCAGGGACAGTCTACTCAGGGTTCTAACCTCCGACCGCGTACTCAAGGGCAGGTCTTTGCTCTTAACCAGGATCAGGCGGCTGAGGAGAACGAGAGAGTTATCGCAGGTGTGTTTTTATTATGTGGATTACCTGCTTACGTTCTCATTGACACTGGTGCATCTCATTCATTCATATCTGCGAGATTTGCTAAGCGTCATGCATTACCCTTCACTTCTTTGGGCGTTGTGGTATCTGTTTCCACACCGATGGGTCATTCGGTGTTAGCTAAACGTCTAGTTTTGGGTTGTCCTCTAGAGTTTGAGGGTAATGTTTTAACTGCTAATTTGATGGTTCTTGCGATGGAGGATTTTGATTGCATTCTGGGAATAGATGTGCTGACTGTGTTTAGAGCTACTGTGGACTGTTATCAGAAGTTTGTGCAGTTTCGTCCAGTTGAGGGCGACAGTTGGTTTTTCTATGGAGAGGGAGCGCGACCCCCGATGCATGTGGTTTCTGCTCTGAAAGCCTGTCGAGCTTTAGAGTCGGGCGGGGAAGGCTACCTTATCTATGCTATTGATTCGTCCGCAGGTAGTATCGGTGTCGGTGACATTCCAGTGGTTTGCGATTTTCCGGATGTTTTTCCCGAGGAGATTCCTGGTTTTCCTCCTGTTCGGGAAATAGATTTCGGCATTGATTTAGTGCCAGGCACGGCACCAATCTCTAGAGCTCCTTATCGTTTAGCTCCATCGGAGATGCAAGAATTGAAACAGCAGTTGCAGGATCTTCTTGACAAGGGGTATATTCGACCCAGTGTGTCCCCGTGGGGAGCACCAGTTCTTTTTGTCAAAAAGAAGGATGGTTCTATGCGGCTCTGCATAGATTATCGGCAGTTAAATCGTGCGACGATAAAGAATAAGTATCCGTTGCCACGGATTGATGATTTATTTGATCAACTGCAAGGTACCTCTGTGTATTCCAAGATTGATTTAAGATCTGGTTATCATCAGCTTCGAGTTCATCAGGGAGATATATCGAAGACTGCATTCAGGACCCGGTATGGGCATTATGAGTTTCTGGTTATGCCTTTTGGGGTGACGAATGCACCAGCAGTTTTTATGGATCTGATGAATCGGGTGTTTCGGGATTTCTTGGATAAGTTTGTTGTGGTGTTTATAGATGATATCTTAATCTATTCGCATGATCAGCAAGAACACGCACAACACTTGAGGATTATTTTACAGACACGTCGCGAGAATCAGCTTTATGCGAAGCTAAGTAAATGTGAGTTTTGGATTGACAGGGTTGTATTCCTTGGTCATGTCATTTCTAGCGAGGGAGTTTCAGTTGACCCGAGCAAGGTGGAAGCGGTATTGAACTGGTCGCGTCCGACGACAGTAGCCGAGATCCGCAGTTTTCTGGGATTGGCTGGGTATTATCGCCGTTTCATTGCCAACTTCTCTCTGGATCTGGTGGTTTCAGTGTTTACACCGATGCCTCTTTGCAGGGACTAGGGTGTGTTCTGATGCAGAATGAGCATGTGATTGCTTATGCGTCGAGGCAGTTGAAGCCTCATGAGGAAAACTATCCTGTTCATGATCTGGAATTAGCAGCGATTGTTTTTGCTTTGAAAATCTGGCGCCATTATCTGTATGGTGAGCGATTTGAGGTCTTCACTGATCATAAGAGTTTGAAGTATCTGTTCACTCAGGCTGAGTTGAACATGCGTCAGCGTCGTTGGATGGATCTACTCAAAGATTACGATTGTGAGATCAAGTATCATCCAGGATCTGCGAATCTCACGGCCGATGCTCTTAGTCGCAAGGTGAGGTTATCTGCTCTTCAGACTTGTGCTGTATCTGGGATTATTCAGGATTTCTGTTCGATGGGATTCAATTGTAAGCATCGGAAGGGAACAGAGAGTATCCGTATAGCTACTATTCTGTCCGAGCCAGTTTTGTATTCTCGGATTAGAGATGCTCAGATGTCTGATTCCAAGGTTCAGAAATTAGCTCGGTTGGCTGATGGAGATAATACTTCTGGATTCCACTATCAGTCCGAGGGTCTTTTGTGCTTATCTGGTCGTGTTGTTGTACCGGAAGATGACACTTTGAGGGAGGAGATTTTGTCCCAGGCTCATCGTAGCAAGTTGAGTGTTCATCCAGGGAGCAACAAGATGTATAAAGATTTGAGGACTCGATTTTGGTGGAAGGGTATGAAACGTAATGTTTATCAGTATGTCTCCAAGTGCCTAGTCTGTCAGCAGGTGAAGGCTGAGTATCGACGACCTGGAGGTTTGTTGCAGAATCTTCCTATTCCGGAGTGGAAGTGGGAGCATATCACGATGGACTTCGTGACTCACTTGCCTATGTCTGTGGGGAATAGAGATGCTATCTGGGTGGTAGTGGATCGGCTTACTAAGTCTGCCCATTTTCTTCCGTATAACAGAGATTTCACTTTCGATCGGATGGCACGGTTGTACATTCAGGAGATTGTACGGTTTCATGGTGTGCCCGTGAGTATCGTTAGTGACAGAGATCCTCGATTTACATCTAGATTTTGGGGCAGCTTTCAGCAAGCTTTGGGCACTACCTTGAGTTTGAGTACTGCATATCACCCAGAGACTGACGGTCAGTCAGAGAGGACTATTCGGACTCTTGAGGATATGTTGAGATCTTGTGTGATGGATTTCGGGCCAGCTTGGCAGGATCATCTGCCACTGATAGAGTTTGCATACAACAAAAGTTTTCATAGGAGTATTGGTATGTCTCCGTTTGAAGCATTGTATGGTCGACGTTGTCGTACTCCTCTGTTCTGGGAAGAAGTCGGAGAACGACAGGTCGAGGGTCCAGAATTGATTCAGCAGGCCATGGACAAAGTTCTTGTGATCAAATAGCGGATTAAGACTGCTCAGGATCGACAAGCAAGTTATGCGAACACCAAGCGCAGACCTCTTCATTTTGATGCAGGCGAGAAAGTGTTTCTCAAGGTATCACCTTTTCGGAGGATTCTGAGATTTGGACTCAAGGGTAAGCTATCTCCGAGATTCATTGGTCCTTTTGAGATCTTAGAATGTGTGGGAGATTTGGCCTACAGATTAGCTTTGCCACCGTATCTGTCTAGTGTTCACAATGTGTTTCATGTGTCCTTGCTGAGACGATACGTAGCGGATGAGTCTCATGTTTTGCATCCAACAGAAGTTCAGCTGAATCCGGATTTGTCTTTTGTGGAAAGACCGGTTTCGATCTTAGACCGGAAGGATAAGGTACTGCGGAATAAGACTATTCCTCTTGTCTTAGTGCAGTGGCAGCGCCGAGGTACGAAGAAGCTACTTGGGAACTAGAGAGTCGCATGCGGTCAGAGCATCCAGAGTTGTTCTAGTTGTAATATTTTCAGTTATGATTGTAATTTCAGTTGTACTTTCAGTTGTAATTCATTCTTAAGTTGAATGTATTGTTGTTCAGAATTGTCATTTTTCAGACTCGATTTCGCGGACGAAATCCTTTTTAGAGGGGGAGAATGTAGTATCCCGATGCCTAATTTGAGTTAATTAGTGGATTAATTGTATTTCGGTGGGATCGGAAGGACCGAACCGGGTTCGGATCGTCCGAAGTTGGTTCGGATCGTCCGAAGTGGGTTCGGATGGACCGTTCTGTTCGGAGTCAGACGAGTCATGTCATGTCAGAGTTCGGATCGTCCGATCAGGGTTCGGATCGTCCGAAGACAGGTGGCTGGACACGTGGAAGACATGCAGAGTTCGGATCTTCCGAAGTGGATCGGATCTTCCGAAGTACACCGGATCGGATCTTCCGAAGTGGATCGGATCTTCCGATCGTTGTCTATAAATAGAAGCGCGAGGCTTCACTTTTCACTCGCCAATTCCGAGAGTTCCAGAGCGTTTTAGTCTTTTCTGATGGGTTTCTAGTCTTTTCCCGAGGTTCGGGCACTAGCAGGGAGCTACTGGTTTTGTAGCGGAGCTGTGCTCTAGTTGGGGGCTAGCGGCATCAGTGGGCTGACTACGGACGCAGGTATAGTTCTGGGTTCCCTTTGAGATTTGGGAGTATCTATTAGTCTAGTTAAGGCTTTTAGATGTGGTTTAGTGATATGGTATCACTTGGATTGTAGGCTTGATTCTAGGGCTGATTGCTAGGATCTACTGGTTTGAGGTACGAAAGTACTATCCGAGATAGCAGGATTGAGTATGCTTTACTATGTGTTGCATGTTTATATGTTGCATTATTATCTGTCATATGATGCATGGTTTATTATGCGGCATTTGCATAATCATGTTGAGCCTGATTATCTTTGAGATAGCCTGTTGAGAGGGTGCTCAGCCCTCGTTTGTTGTGGATGGTTGGACCCCGTTGGCCGACGGTGGTCAGGTCACCGGTATATCCACAGGTTTATTTTGGTATGGGAGCCACCTCCTGGTGCGACGGCGCAGAGTGCTACATACCTTGACGTCATTTACCTGAGCAGTATTTCGATATACCCAGATCCTGGTATCCAGTACATTTTGCATACATGCATGTCATAGTCTTGTATACTCATGCTTTCGGTGCTGAGCGTTTTATGCTCACGTCCTCGGTTTATCTCTGTTTTGGACACCCTATTCGATGGGGCAGGTCTCAGGTTGGGCGGTCCAGGAGGGAGTGGCCAGGGAGCTGGCAGAGGTTGACCTGTAGTTGTTGGTATTTGTTCTTGGTATTTAGTTCGATCTGGTTGTTTAAGTATTTTGTACTTACAGATTCGATTGGGTTGTATTACTGTTTTTCCGCTGTTTACCTGATTCAGTTTTAAATGTTAATTTTGCATGCTTAAGTTCTGATTAGTAGGTGATTCTGGAACGGGTCACTACAGGTTTAGTCTGATCAGGCGAATTATGTTATGGGTCACGTGCTTTGAAACATCCTCTACGCAAAATGATGAAGCGATGTATGTTTAAGTATGTTCAAGTATGCAAGCATGTTTAAGAAAAATTTATGTGATGGCACGTCTAAGTATGGATGTACGTATGTTCAATTTTATTATGCAAGTTCAAGTTTTTCAGTATGTATGCCCTATTTTAAAGTTGCATGTGATTTTATTATATACTACTCGTTACTTCCAGTTTATACATGTTGAGTCTTTAGACTCACTAGACTTGATCGATGCATGTGAGGATGTTTATGAGGAGACTGAAGGTGGGACCGAGGAGCAGGCTTGGACTGAGCGGGAGGCTAGACCCTAGGACCGCACACGTTATTTTAATATTTTTATGCAAGTTTAAAATACTCTGATTTTATGTTTTGGTGAGGGATGTCTGGAACAAGTATTTTGTTAGTAAATTTTATTGGTGATTGATGCTTTTCAAGATATTTTTTTTAGGAGCGATGAGTTGACGACCGTATGGATGTTTTTATTTAAGAAAATTTTAAATTTTTCCCCAAATTTTAAGTAGTAAAAGTTACGGTACGTTACAGATATGATGGGAATAGGGAAGACGGTAACATGGGTAGTATTAAAATGAAAATTCCATCGTTCCATGGGTAGTCTGACCAGGAGGCGTACATAAAATGGGAAAAGAGGGTAGAGTTCGTGTTCACTACTCCGAACAAAAGAAGGTTAGGTTGGCGGTGGTTGAATTTCTAGACTATGCTCTCATTTGGTGGGATCATTTAGTGACCACTAGGAGAAGGTATAATGAGTGTAAGGCTTGAGATTATTAGGCTTCATTGACGTGAGACGGAAGATATGAGTATGCATGATATAAAATGAGAAGCACTAGATTTCTTAATCTTCATTGCCGAGACCAGTAGGTCTCGCGCATATGCGTAAGTGAGATGAGATGAGAAAACATTCAAAATTGGATAGAACAGATGGCGCACATGCGCGATGAAATGCGCGCATCTGCGCGACAATTCCATAAGCATCGGCGCACATGCGCGAGATAAGGCGCGCATCTGCGCGACACCTCCAGAGACTTTGGCGCACATGCGCGAGATGAAGCGCGCATATGCGCAAGGTGTTAAGATTTGCAATTTCCGAGACCAGTAGGTCTCGCGCATATGCGCGAGACATGTACTCCAAAGAATAATCCATTTGTCCTAGGCCATGCAAGATATATATAGTGTTGGCTTCATTTCATTCCCTTGCACCAGCTAAGGACCGAGAGACTCCAAGGAAAATTCAGAAATCCTCAAGTTTTCTTCCTAGCTTGAATTGTTGGTTTTACAAGATTCAATCAACCGATTTTTTAATCCAAGCTTAGATTCCTAATCCTTTTACTACTAGCTTCAAGGGAATGTAAGTTTCATTCAATTCCAGCATGTTTTGATATATATGTGTATTAGGAGAATGATGAATTGAGCTCTATAATATGTTCTTGAGATTATTGATATTGTAGAAACGCAACCGGATCGAAGAACGGACGTTGTATGCTATCGTTACTATTTTCCAGCATGTTTAGTGTTAAATGATGTAGATTTTGAGTATTATCATGTGTTTATGATGAAGATTATGAATTGTGGTTACTGATTATTGAAGTTTGGGTTGACCGGTATTGTGAGTTTATGCCGTTATGCCGTCGAAATATATCGAGATTGAATATTTTTGCGTACATGTATGGATTGAGTAGGATGTTGATCTTGTATCTATTGAACATTACCATTTCAGATTCATTGTGCCTCACTTGGACTTCAAGACTTCGACTACAACATCGATAAAGGTTCAACAAGAAAGGTATAATTCATGTTTTGTTTGGGGAAGACACAACTCAAATGAGATTCAATTTGAGTTTCCAAACAAAATCACATACTAAATAATGTTTATATTTTGAATGTTTATGCCTTGTTTATAGATTTATATTCAAGCCTTGAGATATGAGTTATTGACAAATTTGTCAAACTAGATGTTCGGTAGTATCGTCGCATTGGATCAGTTCGACTCCATGTGTAGACACTCGATACAGACATGACCGAAATCTAGGAATGAGATGTACCGTTACCCCGATTGGGAGGGTAGGTAACAGACAGCGACGTCTTATTCATACCGGGATCAATAGAGTAGATTCGAATGGAGTCAAGACATGATTTGATTGATATTGCATGCTTACATTGATTTGGTTTCATTGACTATGGAACCTATTGCTTTTAATATTATTCATGATAGTTTGTTCCGTGATTTATATTTTGTTATGCATGCATACCATTTTTTATACCGGGATTTGTTCTCACTGGAGTTTCCGGCTGTTGTTATGTCTGTATGTGTGCATAAAAACAGGTGGGGTAGGATCTGGGTCACGACAGAGATGATATCGAGATAGCGTGGTGGCTACGGGCGCCGAAGATCACTAGTGGTGTCATACTAGACTTGTATTACTTGTAGTTTGTAAAATGTATTAAACACTAGTTGTATGAATGTACTAGAACAAGACATGTTTACATGTTTGTTGGAATAAATAAAGACCTTATTCTTGTTTATAAACATTCGAATTTATGTTAAAAAGCGAAAAATTTGATCCACGTTTTCTAACAACGATCCGATTAATCCCGTAAAGAACTGAGTTAGAGCCCGGGTCCCCACAACAGGTGGTATCAGAGCGATAGATCCTTTAGATTGAGATAAGATAGAATGAGCGGGGTAGATCGAGTCTTCTTCCTCGCTTTTGATATGCTAGCCTGATTTATTGCTTTCCCTATTACGTGTTATATTGTTATCTGAGTTGATTGCAGCATGTAATTGTCAAGCCTGAATCAGAACCGATTCTGAATCAGAGTTATATGATCAGAGGAGGGCTGAGACAGCTTTGTATAGACTGTGTACTAACCTGTTTGAATATCAGATACACCGCCTAGAAGGAAACCACAACCAGCTGCAGGTCAAGTGCCGGAACAGGGTAGTACGTCGGGTACACAGAAGGACGTTACCGCTACACCTATGGAGACTCTGTTGAAGCGGTTTCAGTCATTTCGACCCCCATCACTGAAGGGCACAAAAAATGCAGTAGATTGTGAGAGCTGGTTCGACGATATAGAGATGCTGTTTGAATCTCTTGCCTGTACAGATGAAAGGAGGGTAAAGTTAATTGGACATCAGTTGCAAGAAGTGGCCAAGAGTTGGTGGTTGACAACGAAACGAGCCCTGGAGCATAGAGGTATTGATATTACTTGGAAGGTATTTAAAGATGAATTTTATCAGCGTTTCTTTCCAGTATTTTATCGAAAGGACAAAGGGGCCGAATTTGCGAATTTACTACAGGGGCAATTGAATATAGAAGAATATGTTGCCAAGTTTTCTTCTTTGCTTCGGTTTGCACCCCACGTGGCAGGAAATGATGAAGCGGTCGCCGATCAGTTCATCAATGGTTTAGATCCGGACATCTTCACTTTGGTGAACACGGGACGACCCAACACCTTTTCTGATGCACTAAACAGAGCGAAGGGAGCAGAGGCTGGCTTGATTAGGCAGCGAGGGGCTTCCTATAGTGTTCAGGGTCAGAGGCAGCCACAGCCCGCCGTTCAGTTTCCACCACCTCCTCCTCGATTTGATAGTGGAAGCAGTAGTGGCAAGAAAGAGTTTTTAAAGGCTAAAGACAAACAGTTTAAGAAATCAGGAAGTAGTTCATCGACTTCCAGTGGATCCCGACAGAGAGGTCAGGGTCAGAGTTCAGAGTATAGTGGTGTTTATTGCAATTCGTGTGGAGGCAGGCATGCCACTGAACAGTGTCAGGGAGTGATGGGCAGATGTAACATATGTAAACAACAGGGGCACTTCGCCAGAGTTTGTCCCCAGAGAGGTTTACAGCGATCCCAGAGTGCCGGGTCATCGGCATCAGTGCCTCAGATTGAGAGACAGACGTCTGTACATTCATTCCAGCCGCCATCTGCACAGTCCCAGCAGAGATCTGGAGGTAGCCAGACTGTGAGTCAACCTCCTAGACAGCAGGCTAGGGTGTTTGCACTGATCGAGGAGCAAGCCCAGGATGCGCCAGATGATGTTATTGCAGGTAACTGTTTTCTTTGCGGTTACCCTGAATATGTGTTGATAGACACAGGTGCATCGCATACATTCATCTCTGAACGTTTTGCATTATTGTATTCATTACCTGTTGAGTCATTGTCGATTGTAGTATCTATTTCTTCTTCGTTGGGAAGTGGTCTTGTATCTGTGACTACAGTTAGAAATTGTATATTACAATTCGAGGGTCATGAGATTAACTTAGATTGCATTGTTCTTGGTTTAGCTGATTTTGATTGTATTGTTGGGATTGATATGCTAACCAAGTACAGAGCCACCGTAGACTATTTCCACAAGATCGTCAAATTCAGACCTGAAATGGCAGAGGAGTGGAAATTCTATGGGAAGGGTTCCAGATCTCGGATTCTCTTAGTATCTGCTTTGACGATGAGGAGATTGTTGCAACAAGGAGCAGAAGGGTTCCTTATTTATTTAGTAGATTTACTGAAGCCGAGCTCGACATTGGCAGATTTGCCAGTGGTTTGCGAATTTGCGGATGTATTCCCAGAGGAGATTCCAGGGTTACCTCCAATACGAAAGGTGGATTTCAATATAGATCTTGTGCCATGTACCGTCCCTATATCTCGAGCTCCGTATAGGATGGCGCCAATAGAGTTGAAAGAATTAAAAGCACAGTTAGAAGATCTTCTGACCAAGGGATACATTAGACCGAGTGTGTCTCCTTGGGGTGCACCAGTACTATTTGTGCGGAAGAAAGACGGTTCAATGAGATTATGTATTGACTACCAGCAACTGAACAAGGAGACGGTAAAGAACAAGTACCCATTGCCTCGCATTGATGATTTATTTAATCAGTTGCAGGGGTCCTCTGTTTATTCCAAGATTGATCTGAGATCTGGATATCACCAGCTGCGAGTACGAGATATTGATATACCAAAGACAGCATTCCGAACCAGGTATGGACATTACGAATTTATTGTCATGCCTTTCGGTTTAACGAACGCTCCAGCGGTGTTTATGGGGTTGATGAATCGTGTCTTTCAGAGATATTTAGATGAGTTTGTGATTGTTTTTATTGATGACATTCTGGTGTATTCTAAGAGTATAACTGAGCATGCCGATCATTTGAGGATTGTATTGCAGACATTGAGAAAAGAGAGATTGTATGCCAAACTGTCCAAGTGTGAATTTTGGTTGAGACAGGTTGTCTTCTTGGGTCATATCATATCTGGAGATGGTATTTCTATGGATCCAAATAAAGTTGAAGCTGTGATCAATTGGCCGAGACCGAATTCCGTGCCAGAGATACGCAGTTTCATGGGTCTAGCAGGGTACTATAGACAATTCATCAAAGATTTCTCCAGCATTGCGAAACCAATTACCCAGTTGACACAGAAGAATACGCCATTTGTGTGGTCTGAGGATTGTGAGCCTAGCTTCCTAGAGTTGAAAAAGAGGCTGACCAGTGCACCTGTCTTGATGATTCCTTCAGGTACTGGCGATTTCTTTGTATATTGTGATGCATCCCACAGAGGGCTAGGATGTGTTCTTATGCAGCGGGGTCATGTAATCGCATATGCCTCTAGACAGTTAAAGCCACATGAGATCCGATACCCAATTCATGATCTTGAATTGGCGGCTATCATATTTGCACTGAAGATCTGGCGCCATTATCTCTATGGCGAGAAATTTGAGATTTACTCTGATCATAAAAGCCTAAAGTATCTGTTTTCTCAGTCGGAATTGAACATGAAACAGCGTAGATGGCTTGATCTACTGAAAGATTTTGATTGCCACATCAAGTACTATCCAGGAAAGTCAAATGCAGCAGCGGACGCCTTGAGTCGAAAGGTATGTTCCTTATCTTTATCGACGATAGGTGTTTCAAATATGATTGAAGATTGTTGCTTGTCAGGTTTAGCATTTGATACAGCTAGTAGACCTCTACGACTTGCTTCGATTCAAGTTGAACCAAATTTGATTATGTGAATCAAAGAAGCGCAGAGAACTGATCAGAATGTTCAGAAGTCGATTCAGATGGTCAGATCGGGACATCAGTCAGAATATCAGGTACATGATTTTGTTATGTACGTGAATAACCATCTTGTAGTGCCAGATGTACCAGAATTGAAACAACAGATTTTGACAGAAGCGCACTGTAGCCGGTTTAACATTCATCCTGGTGGCAGAAAAATGTACAACGATTTGAAGACACAGTTCTGGTGGAAACAGATGAAGTCAGATATTGCCGAATATGTGTCTAAATGCTTGAACTACCAACAAGTGAAGACCGAGAGAAAGAAGCCCGGAGGTTTACTTCAGAGTTTGTCTATTCCTGAATGGAAATGGGATCACATTTCCATGGATTTTGTGACGAAGTTACCTCGATCGTCTCGGGGCTGTGACGCGATTTAGGTCATTATTGACAGATTAACCAAATCAGCTTGTTTTATTCCGTACAGAATGACGTACAGACATGATCAGATGACCGAGATATATGTCGAGAGGTAATCAGATTACATGGTGTGCCGAAGTCTATTGTATCAGATCGTGATCCACGATTCACTTCACACTTCTGGCACAGTTTGCAACAAGCTTTAGGTACGACATTACACCTAAGTACTACTTATCATCCCAGACAGATGGACAGTCAGAGCGGACTATCCAGACGTTAGAAGACATGTTGAGAGCTGTAGTACTTGACTTTGGTACTAGTTGGCAAGATTCACTACCTTTGTGTGAATTCTCGTACAACAACAGCTATCAGACGAGTATCGAGATGGCACCATTTGAAGCTTTGTATGGCAAGAAGTGTAGATCTCCGTTGTACTGGGATGATGTATCTGAGGTACCAGAACTTGGACCTGATATGATACGAGAGATGATTGAGAAGGTAAAGATCATTCAGAAAAGAATGAAGACGACACAAGATAGACAAGCGAAGTACGCAAATATCAGACGTAGACCATTAGTATTTGAATCAGGAGACAGAGTATTCTTGACGATTTCCCCTTTCAGAGGCGTTGTCAGATTTGGCAAACGTGGGAAGTTGTCTCCGAGATACATTGGTCCATATGAGATTCTTGAGAAAATTGGCGATCGAGCATATCGACTAGCTCTTCCTCCTTCTCTATCCGAGATACACAACGTTTTTCATGTATTGACGCTGTGTAAATATATGCCTCATGCTTCTCATGTCATTCAGCCTGACGAAGCTGAGCTAGATCAGACGTTGAGTTATATTGAACAACCGATACAGATTCTTGATCGGAAAGTAAAACAGCTCAGAACGAAGACTATTCCGCTCGTGAAAGTCCAGTGGAGTCGGCATAGAATCAAAGAAGCGACTTTGGAGACAAAAGTAGATATGAGACAGAAACATCCCGAGTTATTTATGTGATGTGAGTATTTCTGCAGTTTTGATTATATTGCCTCTTATACTTGCATTGATAGATTGCTTACGATTTCGAGGACGAAATCATTTCTTAGAGGGGGAGAAATGTAAGGCTTGAGATTATTAGTCTTCATTGACGTGAGACTCGGAAGATATGAGTATGCATGATATAAAATGAGAAGCACTAGATTTCTTAATCTTCATAGCTGACACTAGTAGGTCTCGCGCATATGCGTAAGTGAGATGAGATGAGAAAATATTCAAAATAGGATAGAACAGATGGCGCACATGCGCGATGAAATGCACACATATGGGCGACAATTCCAGAAGCATCGGCGCACATGCGCGAGATAAGGCGCGCATATGCGCGACACCTCCAGAGACTTTGGCGCACATGCGCCAGAGGAAGCGCGCATATGCGTGAGGTGTTAAGATTTGCAATTGCCGAGACCAGTAGGTCTCGCGCATATGCGCGGGAGATGTCGCGCATATGCGCGAGACGTGTACTCCAAAGAATAAGCCATTTGTCATGGGCCATGCAAGATATATATAGTGTTGGCTTCATTTCATTCCCTTGCACCAGCTAAGGACCGAGAGACTCCAAGGAAAATTCAGAAATCCTCAAGTTTTCTTCCTAGCTTGAATTGTTGGTTTTACAAGATTCAATCAACCGATTTTTTAATGCAAGCTTAGATTCGTAATCCTTGTACTACTAGCTTCAAGGGAATGTAGGTTTCATTCAATTCCAGCAGGTTTTGATATATATGTGTTAGGAGAATGATGAATTGAGCTCTATAATATGTTCTTGAGATTATCGATATCGTAGAAACGCAACCAGATCAAAGAACGGACGTTGTATGCTATCGTTACTATTTTCCAGCATGTTTAGTGTTAAATGATGCAGATTTTGAGTATTATCATGTGTTTATGATGAAGATTATGAATTGTGGTTACTGATTATTGAAGTTTGGGTTGACCGGTATTGCGAGTTTACACCGTTATGCCGTCGAAATATATCGAGATTGAATATTTTTGCGTACATGTATGGATTGAGTAGGATGTTGATCTTGTATCTATTGAACATTACCATTTCAGATTCATTGTGCCTCACTTCGACTTCGAGACTTCGACTACAACATCGATAAAGGTTCAACAAGAAAGGTATAATTCATGTTTTGTTTGGGGAAGGCACAACTCAAATGAGATTCAATTTGAGTTTCCCAACAAAATCACATACTAAATAATGTTTATATTTTGAATGTTTATGCGTTGTTTATAGATTTATATTCAAGCCTTGAGATAGGAGTTATTGATAGATTTTTCAAACTAGATTTTCGGTAGTATCTTCACATTGGAGCAGTTCGACTCCATGTGTAGACACTCAATACAGATATGACTGAAATCTAGGAATGAGACGTACCGTTACCCCGATTGGAGGGTAGGTAACAGACAGCGACGTCTTATTCGTACCGGGATCCCTAGAGTAGAGTCGAATTGAGTCAAGACAGGATTTGATTGATATTGCATGCTTACATTGATTTGGTTTCATAGACTATGAAACCTATTGCTTTTAATTTTATTCATGATTGTTTGTTCCATGATTTATATTTTGTTTATGCATGCATACCATGTTTTATACTGGGATTTGTTCTCACCGGAGTTTCCGGCTGTTGTTATGTCTGTATGTGTGCATAACAATAGGTGGGGCAGGATCTGGATCACGACAGAGATGAGATCGAGATAGCGTGGTGCTACGGGCGCAGAAGATCACTAGTGGTGTCATACTAGACTTGTATTACTTGTAGTTTGTAAATTTTATTAAACACTAGTTGTATGAATGTACTAGAACAAGACATGTTTACATGTTTGTTGGAATAAATAAAGACCTTATGCTTGTTTATAAACATTCGAATTTATGTTAAAAAGCGAAAAATTTGACCCACGTTTTCTAACAACGATCCGATTAATCCCGTAAAGAACTGAGTTAGAGCCCGGGTCCCCACAATGAGAGACCCATTGAATCTTGGGATGAGATGAAGAGGGTCATGAGGAAGATATTTGTGCCCAATCACTATGATATGGAGATGTTCAAGAGGCTACAAACTTTGAGGCAAGGGTTAAAGAGTTTTGAGGACTTCTATAAGAAGATGTAAGTAGTCATGATTAGGGCAAATATCGAGGAGGATAGTGAGACGACCATGGCACGTTATCTTTGTGGTTTGAACAGGGAGATACAAGATTAAGTAGAGCTTAGACACTACTTGGATCTAGACGAGATGGTGCAAATGGCCGTAAAAGTGGAGCAACAACTCAAGAGGCGAGGATTTAGCGGCACCAATCAAAGTGGGAGTTCGTCATCTTCTTGGCGACCAAATGGGGCAAAACGTGATGAAAGTAAAGTGGTGACCAAACCCAAGATGGAGACCAAGCACGAAACGCCTAAGCAAGGTGTGCAAGGTAAATCTGAAACTCCTCATACTCGATCTAGAGATAATAAATGTTTTAGGTGTCAAGGGTTGGGTCATATTGCTAGTGAATGTCCTAATAAAAGGGTAATGATTTTAAATGACTATGGTGAGTATGAGTCTCAAAGTGAGGAGGATGACGAGGATGATGAAATGCCTGCGTTAGAGGACCCTGATGAGGGTTATGGGGCGGTCGTAGGTGAAGCACTAGTGACTACGCGTATCATGAGTGCCCATGTCAAGGAGGAGGAGACTAACCAAAGGAAAAACTTGTTCCATACTAGATGTTTTGTGAATAGCAAGGTTTGCAATCTTATCATAGATGGGGGAAGTTGTACTTATGCGGCTAGTAGTGTGATGGTAGAAAAATTGAGTTTACCTACATTAAAGCATACACAACCATATAGACTTCAATGGTTGAATGATTGTGCGGAGGTGAAGGTGAACAAACAAGTTTTGGTGTCTTTTTCTATTCGGAAGTATGTGGATAAGCTCTTGTGAGATGTGGTACACATGCATGCATGTCATATCTTGTTGGGTAGACCTTGGCAATATGATAGGCGGGTGACACATGATGGGTTCAAGAATAGGTACTCCTTCGTATTGAAGAAGGAAACCATTGTATTACTTCCTTTGTCCCCAAAGCAAGTGTTCGTGGACCATTTGAAAAAAAAAAGAAGAGATGAGACCGAAAAAGGAATGAACTAAAAAGTGAGGTGACCTTTGAAAGAAAAGATGAGATGGCTGAAAAAAAGAGTGATCAAAAGAGTGAGATAGCCATACAAAAGAAAAAGTAGAGAAAAAAAATCGAGAGGAAAGAAAATGAGAGGAAAGAGGCCAAAAAGAAATCATATATGGCCCAAAAGGGTGAGTTGAAACATTTGATGCACACAACACTTGTGTTGATTCCTTATAAAGAGATCCTCTTTAACACAAGTGATATAGTAGGGTCCCTTCCGAGCATTGTTGTTTCACTTTTGCAAGAATTTGATGATATATTTCCGGAGGAGCTACCTCAACGACTATCACCATTGAGAGGGATTGAGCACCAAATTGATTTGGTGCCCGGGAGTGCATTACCAAATCGTCCAGCTTATAGGAGCAATCCGGAGGAGATTAAGGAGCTTCAACGGGATGTAAGTGAGTTGTTAGATAGGGGTTTTGTGCGTGAGTCCATGTCTCCTTGTGTTGTACCTGTTTTATTTGTTCCTAAGAAAGATGGATCATGGCGTATGTGTGTAGATTGTAGGGCAATCAATAACATAACCATTAAGTATAGGCATCTCATACCTAGACTAGATGATATGTTAGATGAATTGCATGGTGCGTGTATTTTTAGCAAGATTGATTTGAAGAGTGGCTATCACCAAATTAGGATGAGGGAAGATTGTAAGGCTCGAGATTCATTAGTCTTCATTAATATGATACTCAAAGATATGAGAATGCATGACATGGAATGAGGGGAGAAAAGGCATGAGAAATTAGAGTTTTGAGTACAAGATAGACCGCACCCGCGCCTAGAGAAGGAGTGCACCCGCGGTCATTAAATTGGAAATTGTGAAGGTGAGGCCGAAACCATACCGCACCCACCGTGCATGGACAGAAAATGAGAGTTTATATTCGAGGCCACACCGCACCCGTGCTAGGAGATGGACCGCACTCGCGGTCGATGTCCAGTAGGGTAGGGAATTTTATTCGAAGCAAGACCGCACCCGCGGTTCAAACATGACCGCACCCGCGGTCGTCGAATTTCAGAAAATGAAATTGGTGCCGAGAGCACAGCGCACCCGCGCTCCTGAATCTACCGCACCCGCGGTGCTGCATGCGAGAAAGACACCTTTGCATCTTGATTTGACACATGGCATGGCTATATATAGAATTGAGATGAATCATTCTTTCTTCAGATTTGCAAGAGAGAAACCGAGAGCTATTCCAAGAGACAAGAAAGGATTCTTGCATTTTGAAGATAGATTGTGCAAGATTTAGCCATCCGAATTATATTCCGAGTTCGGATTTGTGTTCCTTGTATCAAGAGCTATTAAAGGATGTAAGTTTCATTCATTTTCAGCATGGTTGGAAGATTACATGTTGGGGAAATTCTGATATACTTGTAAATGTGTGTTCTTGGGCTCATTGACATGGTAGAATCGTAAACGGTTTAATTATCAGATATCGTATGCGATTAATATGAGATTCCAGCATGTACTATGTGAGAATTATACAGATTTTAGTATATGTATGGATGTCTTGATGAGATTAGAATTGATTTGGATTGATTATGAGGTTATTGAGTTGTCGGTATCGAAGAAATACACCGTTATGCTGTCGATTCATACCGAGACTGATTATTGAATTGTACAAGACTTGATGGGAGTTGCTTTGAATGATATATTGATAGAAAGCATCATTACATTGTCATTCCAGATTAGAATTGACAGAGTTGACATTCCGACTTCGAGACCTTGACTACGACGACAAGAAAGGTATAATTCATGTGATTATAGGGAAGACACGACTCGAATCAGATTTGATTGGAGTTTCCCAACAAAATCACATACTAGATTTATTATTTATATCTTTGATATGATTTGGATTTGTTTATAGATTTATATTCAAATCTCTTGATATTTTCATGCTTTGTCTATAGATTTATATTCAAGCATTGAGATAGGAGAGTCATTGACAGATTTGTCAAAAACTAGACGTTCGGTGTATCGACGCATAGGAGCAGACTTCCTCCGATTGTAGACATTCGATACAGACACGACCGAAGTCTAGGAATAAGACGTATAGTTACCCCGATAGGGAGGGTAGGTAACAGACAGTGACGTCCTATTCACCCCGGGATCCCTAGATTAGAGTCGAGTTGAGTCAAGATTCCTATTCAGGAGAGGTTGAACCTTGGGAGTTGATTTGCATTGCATGTTTTAATAGATTGGTTTCATAGACGATGGAACCTATGATTTATGTTACATGCATGATATTGTATTTTATGATTTTATTATGCATATGCATGTATACATGTTTATACTGGGATTTGTTCTCACCGAAGTTTCCGGCTGTTGTTATGTCTGTATATGTGCATAACAACAGATGGGGCAGGATCTGGGTCGCGACAGAGATGAGAGATGGACAGAGCGTGGTGATCACGGGCGTGGCAGATGAACTAGTAGTTGTACTTTTGACATGTACTGTAGTTAATTACTGGTTTGTAGAATTTGAATAACACGAGATATGTATATTATGTTTGTTGTAAGACATGTATTTATGTTGTGTAATAAAACATAGAACTATTTTGTGCTTGATTTATAAACATTAGAATTAATGTTAAAAAGCAAAAAATTCGACCCACATTTTCTCACAGATCCAATTAATCCCGAAAAGAACTGAGTTAGAGCCCGGGTCCCCACAACAGGTGGTATCAGAGCAGTAGGTTCTGTAGACTGAGATAGAATAGAATGAGCGGAGTAGATCGAGTCATCTTTCTTGCTTTTGATGTGCTAGCATAATTTATTGCTTTCCCTAATATGTGTTGTATTGTATCTGAGTTGATTTACAGCATATAATTGCCAAGACTGAATCAGAACCGATTCTGGATCAGAGGTATATGATCAGAGGAGGGCTGAGACAGCTTGTATAGACTGTGTACTAACCTGTTTGATAAACAGATATGCCGCCTAGAAGGATACCGCAACCAGCTGCAGGACAAGTGCCAGAACAGGGGAGTACGTCTGGTACTCAGATGGACGTAACCGCTACCCCGATGGAGACTCTGTTAAAGCGGTTTCAGTCGTTCTTACTGAAGGGATCGTTTTAGGGAGACCGAAAACACGCAACGGAAGCTAAAATTTTAAAAATATAAGCTGAAAAATTCGGCCCCCTTCCATTTTGTGCAACAAATACATTTAACACCTTAAATCTCATTCATAGGGTGTTTTAGAATTTTTACCTATCAATCTTTAAAAGATTGATTGTGGCTCCAACTTTGTTGTCAAACAACAAAGCTCTTCAAGGCATGAAGATCTACAAGCTCCTCCTCCAAGTCCTTGAATCTTTCCTTCAAATTAGGCCCACCACCAACTAGGTAGATCCCCTCTTAATTTGCACTAGAAAACTAAGAGGATTTTTCAAAGAGAAGTGTAGTGTTCCTCAACAAATTGAAGAACAAGAAAATGAAGAAAAATGGAGAGAATTTTCAAGAGAGTTTCGGCCATCTCATGTTGGAGGAGAAGGAGAATGAATTAATTTTCTTGTCTTGGTTGTGAGAAAAGCAAAAAGCAAAAGGTGCATGCCTTGCATTATTTTAATAAAAAGTAATCTCCAACCCTTCACCTCCCATGCATGCATATAATATAGTTTTTAATCAAATTAAAAACTTTGGACTAAATTTAATTATCTCAATCATATTTGAGACTATTTAAACATTACTTGAATTTACCCAAGTCCCACTAGTTAAATAATTATTTTAATTGAGCTCTACAAGACTCAATATTATTTAATTAATTCAACACTTGAATTAATTTATTATTTGGACTCTACTAGGTCCACTAGTGTCTAATTAATTCAACACTTGAATTAATTTAATTTAGTCCATAATAATGTTTATGAAAATCACAATTTTCAAATACATTATTCACTTGGCCAAATTTTAATTTTAGGAACACTTCCATAAATCAAAATTTACATTTCTCTCATAGAAGTCATACTTCTATTTTTCCTTACGCATATAAACTCATTTATAAGCCGTTCAACACATTGAACTATTTTCTCCTTTATAGAAGTCATACTTCTAATTTTTCTTTATGCTTATAAACTCCTTTATAAGCCGTTCAACACATTGAACTATTTTACTTCTCAACGGGATCTAGAAAGCTAGTACTTGTGTGGCCCTCAATGGTTCATTGATACAACTAGCCGTGGGTTCACATCTCTATGTGATTCGGACTAAACATGTCCTTATATGAGCATACCCCAATTGCTCCATTCTTATTTATCAACACCTTGATAATAAGAACGTCAGAACTCAAGTCTGATAGTACCCAACCAATCACGTTAAACGCCTAGCAGCATCGCTTACGTGATTCCCTAGGTGTCACATGATAGTGCCTGCAAGAACCATTCAATTATGGTTAGCGTACAGTACGGTCACTTCATCTCATATATCCCGATCGATTTGACAACCATTGGTTTATCGAGAGTTGTCAATGAATCGATACTATGTGTCATGTTGTAGTTGCATCGATGGTGTAATCTATGAAACCCCTTTCATAATTACAACCATACTCTGGCCAGAGATTTCGATCTACATACACATGATAACACATAGGATATCCATACCCGAAGGTAAGCGGTGAATCCCCGACTACAATGCATCGACTCCTATGTGTTTCGACAGAACACCCAACCTTGCCACCTGATGACCCCATAAGAGTCGGTAAACAAGTCAAAGTGTAATTCTAGCACATAGAGTCTCAATGTTGTCCCGGGTCATAAGGACTAATTCTGTACAACCATAAACTAGGACATTTCCACTCGATAAGTGAGAACCACTTGTAAAGTCCTTTTATGGAGGGTTGTTCAGTGCACTCTACAAGGAGCACCTATCTGCATGTTCGGACATCACAATGTCCCCTACCAATGAAACATGGTACTCACATCGCAGATACTAGTCTCGAACTCGAGCGGCCTATATCCTTCTTAGTGGCGGCTGAATCGACTAGGAACCGTTTAGAATATACAGTATTACAAATATGAGTTTCATGATACTCATCATATGAGCATCTCATATTCTTTCTACTATTTGTATATTCAAGGGCTTTATCTATGCAACTAGCATGGGTATACAGATAAAGATGTGCCAAAATAATAATATCAAATATTACTAAAATAAAGATTGCTAATACATAGAGTTTCATTGTGAACACTCGGCCAACACTTGGCTCGACGGGCACCTACTCTAACAATCTCCCACTTGCACTAGAGCCAACTACCCATATGCTTTAAACCGATTGATTCGCTATGCTTGTCGAATAATGGTTCAGGTAAAGGCTTAGCTAGTGGATCAACAACATTATCTGCGAAGCCGACTAAGTCAAAAGACACTTCTTCCTCTTTCCACAATCTCTCCGAGGATGTGGTACTTACTCAATACATGTTTGGACTTCTGATGAGACCTAGGATCCTTTGCTTGAGCTATAGCTCCCGTGTTGTCACACAACACCGGGATAGGAGCAACTCCATTAGGAATGACGCCCAACTCTTGGACGAAATTCCATATCCAAACAGCCTTCCTTGCTGCATCTGATGCAGCAATGTATTCGGCCTCTGTGCTGGAATCCGTAATATTGTCTTGCTTTGTGGGGACCCGGACGCTAATCAAGTTCTTAATCATCATTGGGACCAATTAATCAATAATAAAACAGGGTCTAAATTTTTTTTTTTTTTTTAAACTGCGGAACGTAGTGACATACAACATATATACATATCAGTATATAAAATACAAATCCTGTATTTCAACATTTATTCAAATTAGGGTTTAAAACTAAAGTCAAGTGTTTAACCCTATATCTAATCCAAGTCCGGTGCCACCACTCTAATCACGATCTAGCTCTTCATCTCCTCGACCCTGGACCTGTCCCACCTGTTGTCAAGTACACATACAGACAAGACAACAGTCGGATATACCGGTGAGAATATAATCCCCAGTATAAATCAATGAAACATGCAATCATATAAATCATATAAAGCATGTGATCAGGTATCATGAATACGTATCAAAATCTGAAACATAAACAATATCAAATCAAACTGTCGACATCAATCATAATTCAGACTAGACTCAATCCTAGTCTAGGGATCCCGGTTTCCAGATGTGGTATTCCTATATCGAATTCCGTAAAGGATGGAACCATAATCTCTATTACTCGATATAACCAGTGCCCTGGTATTCCTATATCGAATTCCGTAATAGAAGAATTCCAATACCCTTTACTCGATATAACCAAATATGGTGTTCCTATATCGAATTCCGTAATATATTCCATTACTCGATATAACCAAACATCCAGTGTCCTAACCTAACCGTCAAGGACTGTAGCTCTATCGATAGCATCCTATCTTGAGACATAGTGCAATGTGCCGTGGCGATACCACCACTATCCGGCACTTCTGTCACAAGATAACTTGTCTAATACCTGTCATCTAAATACAAGAGAACAAGTACATTAATCAATGTAATGCAAATATCCATGCAATAAAATAAAGTATGTGATTTAGGGAAACCCAAGTCTAAACCGACTCAAGTCCATCTCCCATTACCACATTGACTTATACCTTTCGTTGCAGTCTCGGTTTCCTGCTCAGTCAAAGTCCTGCACTCACAATCTGTCTGGTACTGACAATATCAATAATCTCATATCAATATACCAGTCAATTCCATAACAATCTAATCAATCTGGATTTAATACCAAATCAACGGTATAACGGTACAATTCCAATATCCCCGTCTATACCAATTCACCAGATAACATTTACAATCTATAACTCATATCCAATACCATCTATAATCAATCCATAATCCAAATCTGTCCGGTATTACTGATTATAATCAGAAAATCATAGCAATTCCATAATCAGTCTATTTCTTAATCTGACTTCGATTCTACGATGTCTAACATATCAAGAACATCATATATGAATCCTATTTAATTCTGACAATAGCATAATTTCAAAGCATGTCAAAACGTAGCAAAACTTACGTCAAAGTGTAGCCTACGTCGATAGGATAACAGTACCAAAGTCGGATTACAATTCGGACGGACGGATTGATCACACGATTGAAATTGAAATCAAATTCCAAAACTTTCTCTCAATTCCTCGATTTTTCGTTTCTGAAAGAAATAAATTGCAATGTATATATATATATATATATATATATATATATATATATATATATACACGTACATGCAATTGCCAAATGTCGAATTTTCCTTCTGCATGACTCGCGCATATGCGCCACATCTTCCGCGCATATGCGCGAGACCTACTGGATTCGGCCTCGGCAGCTCGCGCATATGCGCGACTCTTTCCGCGCATATGCGCGAGGGCTACTGGAGTTTACCGTGGCGTTCCGCACAACTCGCGCATATGCGCGCACATTCATCGCGCATATGCGCGAGACCTTCTGTCCTGTTGGCGCATGTGCGCGCATTGGTTCGCGCATGTGCGCCACAGCTACTGTCCTCGAACATTCATTTTCACATGTAATCTTATTTCGTGTCTCGGTTAATCCCTTCATAATCATATCAAAATATAATTCAATAATTACTGATTACTGGGATTAATTTTCCAAGCATTCTATTTCTCCCCCTCTAAGATACGATTTCGTCCTCGAAATCACAGGCAATCAAATCATATCATTAAGAAGAAATGTAATTACAATCGAGTACGTATTTACATCAGTGAAACAAGGCTGGGAATTCCTGTCTCATGTCAGATTCAGTCTCCCACGTGGCTTCTTCAACACCATGACGAGTCCATTGTACTTTTACCAATGGGATCATCTTCGTTCTGAGCTGTTTTCCTTTACGATCAATAATCCGGATCGGTTTCTCGACATAACTCAATGTCTCGTCTAGCTCAGTCTCGTCTGGTTGAATAACATGTGAATTATCAGGGAGATACTTCCGCAGCATCGATACATGAAAAACATCATGTATTCCAGATAATGAAGGCGGCAAGGTGAGTCGGTAGGCACGATCTCCTATCTTCTCAAGAATCCCATATGGACCGATGTATCGTGGAGACAACTTCCCTTTCTTGCCAAATCTGACAACTCCTCTGAAAGGTGAAATTTTCAGGAACACTCGGTCTCCAGCCTCAAATACCAACGGTCGTCGTCTGAGGTTGGCATATTTGGCTTGTCTGTCCTGAGCTGCCTTCATTTTCTTCTGAATCAGCTTTACTTTCTCAGTCATATCTCTGATCATATCCGGTCCAGTCTCAGGAACTTCAGAGATATCATCCCAGTAAAGAGGGGATCTACATTTCTTTCCGTACAACGCTTCAAATGGTGCCATCTCAATACTCGTTTGATAGCTATTGTTGTACGAAAATTCACAAAGTGGTAATGCATCTTGCCATCCAGTGCTAAAATCAAGTACTACAGCTCTCAGCATATCTTCCAATGTCTGAATCGTACGCTCTGACTGTCCATCAGTCTGTGGATGATATGCGGTACTAAGATGTAACTTCGTACCAAGAGCTTGCTGCAGACTCTGCCAGAAGTGCGATGTAAACCGAGGGTCACGGTCTGAAACAATCGATTTCGGCACTCCGTGCAATCTTACCACTTCCTTGACATAAATCTCAGCCATCTGATCATATCGGTACGTCATCTTGTATGGAATAAAACATGCAGATTTGGTCAATCGATCAATCACAACCCAAATCGCATCACAACCTCGGGAGGATCTCGGCAACTGTGTCACAAAATCCATGGAAATGTGATCCCATTTCCATTCAGGAATGGACAAACTCTGTAACAATCCTCCTGGTTTCTTTCTTTCAGCTTTCACCTGTTGGCAATTCAGACACTTGGCTACAAAGTTAGTCACATCAGATTTCATTTGTTTCCACCAATACTGTGTCTTTAAATCATTATACATTTTCCTACCACCAGGATGAATGCTAAAACGACTGTTGTGCGCTTCTGACAGTATTCGCTGTCTCAATTCCGAAACATTTGGCACAACAATACGATTATTCACATACAAGACATTATCACGAACCTGATATTCCGATCGATGTCCAGCTCTGACCATCGCAGTCGAATTCTGTACATTCTGATCAACTTTCTGAGCTTCTTTAATTTTCAAAAGTAGCTCTGGTTCAGCTCGAACAGCACACAATCTCAGAGGCTGACGATCTGTCTCAAATACTAATCCAGACAAATAGCAATCTTCAATCAAATTCGAGACACCAATCGTCGATAAGGATAGTGCACATACTTTTCGACTCAGTGCATCTGCTGCTGCATTGGATTTCCCTGGATAATATTTGATTTCACAATCAAAGTCTTTCAGTAAATCCAGCCATCTCCGCTGTCTCATATTCAGCTCTGATTGCGAAAACAGATATTTCAAGCTCTTGTGATCAGAATATATATCAAATTTCTCACCGTAGATGTAATGTCGCCATATCTTCAATGCAAAGACTATGGCTGCCAATTCAAGATCATGAATTGGGTAACGGGTCTCATGTGGTTTCAATTGTCTCGAGGCATAGGCAATGACATGCCCTCGCTGCATCAGTATACATCCCAGTCCTCTATGAGATGCATCACAATAAACCACAAAATCACCAGTACCTGAAGGAATCGTCAACACAGGCGCACTGGTCAATCTCTTCTTTAACTCACGAAAACTGGTCTCACATTCCTCAGACCAATTAAACGGAGCATTCTTCTGAGTCAACTGCGTAATCGGTTTGGCAATACTCGAAAAATCTTTAATAAATCGACGATAATATCCTACCAAACCCATAAAACTGCGAATTTCCGGCACAGATGTAGGTCTCGGCCAAGAAATCACTGCCTCAACCTTACTGGGATCAACTGATATACCGTCTCCCGATATAATGTGACCCAAAAACACAACCTGTTTCAGCCAAAACTCGCATTTCGACAATTTAGCATATAGTTTCTCTGCCCTCAAAATTCTGAACACAGTCCTCAGATGATTAGCATGCTCAATCATATTCTTTGAATAAATCAATATATCATCAATGAATATGATAACAAAATCATCCAAGTATTTCTGAAAGACGCGGTTCATCAATCCCATAAATACCGCCGGGGCATTCGTCAAACCAAATGGCATGACACTAAATTCATAATGTCCATACCTGGTTCTAAATGCAGTCTTTGAGATATCAGAATCCCTGACTCTCAGTTGATGGTATCCAGATCTCAAGTCGATCTTGGAATACACAGATGAACCTTGCAACTGATCAAACAGATCATCAATACGAGGCAATGGATATTTATTCTTTACCGTTACCTTGTTCAGTTGCCGGTAGTCGATACAAAGTCTCATCGACCCATCTTTCTTCCTCACGAACAGTACTGGAGCACCCCAAGGAGATACACTAGGTCTAATGTAACCCTTGGCCAATAAATCCTCCAACTGTTCTTTCAACTCGATCGGTGCCATCCTGTAAGGAGCTCTCGAAATCGGAACTGTTCCTGGCATTAACTCAATGCCGAAGTCTATCTCTCGAATCGGAGGCAATCCAGGAATCTCATCTGGAAAGACATCAGCAAACTCACACACCACTGGCAAGTCCGCCAATGATGGGCTCGTCTTCAGTAAATCAACTGAATATACCAGGAATCCACCCGCTCCCTTCTGCAATAATCGAGTCATATTTATGGCAGATATCAAAGGAATTCTAGCTCTAGAACCCTTACCATAAAATTTCCACTCCTCAGCCATCTCAGGTCTGAATCGAACTATCTTGTGGAAACAATCGACTGTAGCTCGGTACTTGGTCAACATGTCGATGCCGACAATACAATCAAAATCAGATAAACCAAGAACAATACAGTCTAAATCAATCGTATGCCCGTCGTACTGCAGTATACACGATTTCACAGATTTCACCGATATCAAACCTGTTCCTAACGGAGACGTGACAGATACTACAGTAGCTAAGGACTCAACAGGCAATGAATGCATTAAAGCAAATCGCTCAGACATAAAAGTATGTGATGCACCAGTATCAATCAGTACATAAGCAGGATAACCAAAATAAAACAGTTACCTGCAACTACATCATCAGGTGCATCTTGTGCCTGCTCCTCGGTCAAAGCAAAAACTCTGGCCTGCTGTCTCGGAGGCTGGCTCACGATCTGGCCCCCTCTTGGCCTCTGCTGTGACAGAGTAGACGGTGCTGGCTGAAAGGAATGAACGGCAGAAGATCATCTCCCTGCCTGAGCCACGGATCCCGACGACTCAGCTGCCTGTGATCCCTGGGCACTCCTCTGGGGACACATTCGGGCAAAGTGTCCCTGCTGTTTACAGATACGACAGCTGCCAACTACTCCTCGGCACTGATCTGTGGAATGTCTCCCTCCACAAGTACCACAGTATGGTCCAGTATAACTTTGGCTCTGACCGATCTGTCTCGAGCCACTCGAACTGGACGAGGTAGTCCCTGATTTCTTGAATTGCTTTCCTCTAGCCTTCAAGAAATCCTTCTTCCCGGTACTACCGCTGCTGCCACCTTCAAATCGAGGAGGTGGTTGTTGTCCCGGTGCTGGAAGCACAAACGAAGCCTCTCTCTGCCTCATCAGGCCTGCCTCAGCTCCCTTGGCTCTGTTTAGGGCATCGGTGAAGTTGTTGGGCCTCCCAGTATTCACCAGAGTAAAAATTTCAGGATTTAGGCCATTTATGAACTGATCTGCTACGGCCTCATCACTTCCTGCCACATGAGGGGCAAATCGGAGCAGAGTAGAAAACTTAGCCACATAATCTTCAATGTTCAACTGGCCTTGTTTCAGGTTCGCAAACTCGGCTCCCTTGTCCTTCCTATAAGAAACTGGAAAGAACCATAGATAGAATTCAGTCTTAAACACATTTCAGGTAATGGCCATACCTCTCTGTTCCAATGCCCTTCTAGTCGTGATCCACCAGTGTTTAGCAACGTCATGCAACTGGTGTATTATCAGTTTCGCTCTCTTTTCCTCAGTATACTCCAAAGAGTCAAACAGTGATTCAATATCGTCCAACCAACTTTCACATTCCACGGAGTTCTCCGTTCCTTTCAAAGTCGGTGGATGAAATGACTGAAACCGTTTCAGCAATTTCTCCATTGCTGTAGGTGTCACATCCATGGGAGGATTCGAGGTACTCCCCTGTTCTGGCATTCTCCTCGGAGGCATATCTGATAACCAAAAGGGTTAGCAGTTCCAACAATAATCCTATTTCAAGCCTCCCTGGATCATCTTACAGCTGATCCATTCCAATAATACACAATACCATATCAATAACAGATAAGTCAGGTAACATGTATTAAAACAAGAATCATGCTAGCAATCAAAAGCAGGAAAGAAAACACATTCTACCCCGCTCACTATCTCCTATCTCAATCTCAAGGATCTATCGCTCTGATACCACCTGTTGTGGGGACCCGGACGCTAATCAAGTTCTTAATCATCATTGGGACCAATTAATCAATAATAAAACAGGGTCTAAATTTTTTTTTTTTTTTTTAAACTGCGGAACGTAGTGACATACAACATAAATACATATCAGTATATAAAATAAAAATCCTGTATTTCAACATTTATTCAAATTAGGGTTTAAAACTAAAGTCAAGTGTTTAACCCTATATCTAATCCAAGTCCGGTGCCACCACTCTAATCACGATCTAGCTCTTCATCTCCTCGACCCTGGACCTGTCCCACCTGTTGTCAAGTACACATACAGACAAGACAACAGCCAGATATACCGGTGAGAATATAATCCCCAGTATAAATCAATGAAACATGCAATCATATAAATCATATAAAGCATGTGATCATGTATCATGAATACGTATCAAAATCTGAAACATAAACAATATCAAATCAAACTGTCGACATCAATCATAATTCAGACTAGACTCAATCCTAGTCTAGGGATCCCGGTTTCCAGATGTGGTATTCCTATATCGAATTCCGTAAAGGATGGAACCATAATCTCTATTACTCGATACAACCAGTGCCCTGGTATTCCTATATCGAATTCCGTAATAGAAGAATTCCAATACCCTTTACTCGATATAACCAAATATGGTGTTCCTATATCGAATTCCGTAATATATTCCATTACTCGATATAACCAAACATCCAGTGTCCTAACCTAACCGTCAAGGACTGTAGCTCTATCGATAGCATCCTATCTTGAGACATAGTGCAATGTGCCGTGGCGATACCACCACTATCCGGCACTTCTGTCACAAGATAACTTGTCTAATACCTGTCATCTAAATACAAGAGAACAAGTACATTAATCAATGTAATGCAAATATCCATGCAATAAAATAAAGTATGTGATTTAGGGAAACCCAAGTCTAAACCGACTCAAGTCCATCTCCCAATACCACATTGACTTATACCTTTCGTTGCAGTCTCGGTTTCCTGCTCAGTCAAAGTCTTGCACTCACAATCTGTCTGGTACTGACAATATCAATAATCTCATATCAATATACCAGTCAATTCCATAACAATCTAATCAATCTGGATTTAATACCAAATCAACGGTATAACGGTACAATTCCAATATCCCCGTCTATACCAATTCACCAGATAACATTTACAATCTATAACTCATATCCAATACCATCTATAATCAATCCATAATCCAAATCTGTCCGGTATTACTGATTATAATCAGAAAATCATAGCAATTCCATAATCAGTCTATTTCTTAATCTGACTTCGATTCTACGATGTCTAACATATCAAGAACATCATATATGAATCCTATTTAATTCTGACAATAGCATAATTTCAAAGCATGTCAAAACGTAGCAAAACTTACGTCAAAGTGTAGCCTACGTCGATAGGATAACAGTACCAAAGTCGGATTACAATTCGGACGGACGGATTGATCACACGATTGAAATTGAAATCAAATTCCAAAACTTTCTCTCAATTCCTCGATTTTTCGTTTCTGAAAGAAATAAATTGCAATGTATATATATATATATATATATATATATATATATATATATATACACGTACATGCAATTGCCAAATGTCGAATTTTCCTTCTGCATGACTCGCGCATATGCGCCACATCTTCCGCGCATATGCGCGAGACCTACTGGATTCGGCCTCGGCAGCTCGCGCATATGCGCGACTCTTTCCGCGCATATGCGCGAGGGCTACTGGAGTTTACCGTGGCGTTCCGCACAACTCGCGCATATGCGCGCACATTCATCGCGCATATGCGCGAGACCTTCTGTCCTGTTGGCGCATGTGCGCGCATTGGTTCGCGCATGTGCGCCACAGCTACTGTCCTCGCACATTCCTTTTCACATGTAATCTTATTTTGTGTCTCGGTTAATCCCTTCATAATCATATCAAAATATAATTCAATAATTACTGATTACTGGGATTAATTTTCCAGGCATTCTATTTCTCCCCCTCTAAGATACGATTTCGTCCTCGAAATCACAGGCAATCAAATCATATCATTAAGAAGAAATGTAATTACAATCGAGTACGTATTTACATCAGTGAAACAAGGCTGGGAATTCCTGTCTCATGTCAGATTCAGTCTCCCACGTGGCTTCTTCAACACCATGACGAGTCCATTGTACTTTTACCAATGGGATCATCTTCGTTCTGAGCTGTTTTCCTTTACGATCAATAATCCGGATCGGTTTCTCGACATAACTCAATGTCTCGTCTAGCTCAGTCTCGTCTGGTTGAATAACATGTGAATTATCAGGGAGATACTTCCGCAGCATCGATACATGAAAAACATCATGTATTCCAGATAATGAAGGCGGCAAGGTGAGTCGATAGGCACGATCTCCTATCTTCTCAAGAATCCCATATGGACCGACGTATCGTGGAGACAACTTCCCTTTCTTGCCAAATCTGACAACTCCTCTGAAAGGTGAAATTTTCAGGAACACTCGGTCTCCAGCCTCAAATACCAACGGTCGTCGTCTGAGGTTGGCATATTTGGCTTGTCTGTCCTGAGCTGCCTTCATTTTCTTCTGAATCAGCTTTACTTTCTCAGTCATATCTCTGATCATATCCGGTCCAGTCTCAGGAACTTCAGAGATATCATCCCAGTAAAGAGGGGATCTACATTTCTTTCTGTACAACGCTTCAAATGGTGCCATCTCAATACTCGTTTGATAGCTATTGTTGTACGAAAATTCACAAAGTGGTAATGCATCTTGCCATCCAGTGCTAAAATCAAGTACTACAGCTCTCAGCATATCTTCCAATGTCTGAATCGTACGCTCTGACTGTCCATCAGTCTGTGGATGATATGCGGTACTAAGATGTAACTTCGTACCAAGAGCTTGCTGCAGACTCTGCCAGAAGTGCGATGTAAACCGAGGGTCACGGTCTGAAACAATCGATTTCGGCACTCCGTGCAATCTTACCACTTCCTTGACATAAATCTCAGCCATCTGATCATATCGGTACGTCATCTTGTATGGAATAAAACATGCAGATTTGGTCAATCGATCAATCACAACCCAAATCGCATCACAACCTCGGGAGGATCTCGGCAACTGTGTCACAAAATCCATGGAAATGTGATCCCATTTCCATTCAGGAATGGACAAACTCTGTAACAATCCTCCTGGTTTCTTTCTTTCAGCTTTCACCTGTTGGCAATTCAGACACTTGGCTACAAAGTTAGTCACATCAGATTTCATTTGTTTCCACCAATACTGTGTCTTTAAATCATTATACATTTTCCTACCACCAGGATGAATGCTAAAACGACTGTTGTGCGCTTCTGACAGTATTCGCTGTCTCAATTCCGAAACATTTGGCACAACAATACGATTATTCACATACAAGACATTATCACGAACCTGATATTCCGATCGATGTCCAGCTCTGACCATCGCAGTCGAATTCTGTACATTCTGATCAACTTTCTGAGCTTCTTTAATTTTCAAAAGTAGCTCTGGTTCAGCTCGAACAGCACACAATCTCAGAGGCTGACGATCTGTCTCAAATACTAATCCAGACAAATAGCAATCATTCAATCAAATTCGAGACACCAATCGTCGATAAGGATAGTGCACATACTTTTCGACTCAGTGCATCTGCTGCTGCATTGGATTTCCCTGGATAATATTTGATTTCACAATCAAAGTCTTTCAGTAAATCCAGCCATCTCCGCTGTCTCATATTCAGCTCTGATTACGAAAACAGATATTTCAAGCTCTTGTGATCAGAATATATATCAAATTTCTCACCGTAGATGTAATGTCGCCATATCTTCAATGCAAAGACTATGGCTGCCAATTCAAGATCATGAATTGGGTAATGGGTTTCATGTGGTTTCAATTGTCTCGAGGCATAGGCAATGACATGCCCTCGCTGCATCAGTATGCATCCCAGTCCTCTATGAGCTGCATCACAATAAACCACAAAATCACCAGTACCTGAAGGAATTGTCAACACAGGCGCACTGGTCAATCTCTTCTTTAACTCACGAAAACTGGTCTCACATTCCTCAGACCAATTAAACGGAGCATTCTTCTGAGTCAACTGCGTAATCGGTTTGGCAATACTCGAAAAGTCTTTAATAAATCGACGATAATAGCCTGCCAAACCCATAAAACTGCGAATTTCCGGCACAGATGTAGGTCTCGGCCAAGAAATCACTGCCTCAACCTTACTGGGATCAACTGATATACCGTCTCCCGATATAATGTGACCCAAAAACACAACCTGTTTCAGCCAAAACTCGCATTTCGACAATTTAGCATACAATTTCTCTGCCCTCAAAATTCTGAACACAGTCCTCAGATGATTAGCATGCTCAATCATATTCTTTGAATAAATCAATATATCATCAATGAATATGATAACAAAATCATCCAAGTATTTTTGAAAGACGCGGTTCATCAATCCCATAAATACCGCCGGGGCATTCGTCAAACCAAATGGCATGACACTAAATTCATAATGTCCATACCTGGTTCTAAATGCAGTCTTTGAGATATCAGAATCCCTGACTCTCAGTTGATGGTATCCAGATCTCAAGTCGATCTTGGAATACACAGATGAACCTTGCAACTGATCAAACAGATCATCAATACGAGGCAATGGATATTTATTCTTTACCGTTACCTTGTTCAGTTGCCGGTAGTCGATACAAAGTCTCATCGACCCATCTTTCTTCCTCACGAACAGTACTGGAGCACCCCAAGGAGATACACTAGGTCTAATGTAACCCTTGGCCAATAAATCCTCCAACTGTTCTTTCAACTCTTTCAACACGATCGGTGCCATCCTGTAAGGAGCTCTCGAAGTCGGAACTGTTCCTGGCATTAACTCAATGCCGAAGTCTATCTCTCGAATCGGAGGCAATCCAGGAATCTCATCTGGAAAGACATCAGCAAACTCACACACCACTGGCAAGTCCGCCAATGATGGGCTCGTCTTCAGTAAATCAACTGAATATACCAGGAATCCATCCGCTCCCTTCTGCAATAATCGAGTCATATTTATGGCAGATATCAAAGGAATTCTAGCTCTAGAACCCTTACCATAAAATTTCCACTCCTCAGCCATCTCAGGTCTGAATCGAACTATCTTGTGGAAACAATCGACTGTAGCTCGGTACTTGGTCAACATGTCGATGCCGACAATACAATCAAAATCAGATAAACCAAGAACAATACAGTCTAAATCAATCGTATGCCCGTCGTACTGCAGTATACACGATTTCACAGATTTCACCGATATCAAACCTGTTCCTAACGGAGACGTGACAGATAATACAGTAGCTAAGGACTCAACAGGCAATGAATGCATTAAAGCAAATCGCTCAGACATAAAAGTATGTGATGCACCAGTATCAATCAGTACATAAGCAGGATAACCAGAAATAAAACAGTTACCTGCAACTACATCATCAGGTGCATCTTGTGCCTGCTCCTCGGTCAAAGCAAAAACTCTGGCCTGCTGTCTTGAAGGCTGGCTCACGATCTGGCCCCTTCCTGGACTCTGCTGTGACAGAGTAGACGGTGCTGGCTGAAAGGAATGAACGGCAGAAGATCATCTCCCTGCCTGAGCCACGGATCCCGACGACTCAGCTGCCTGTGATCCCTGGGCACTCCTCTGGGGACACATTCGGGCAAAGTGTCCCAGCTGTTTACAGATACGACAGCTGCCAACTACTCCTCGGCACTGATCTGTGGAATGTCTCCCTCCACAAGTACCACAGTATGGTCCAGTATAACTTTGGCTCTGACCGATCTGTCTCGAGCCACTCGAACTGGACGAGGTAGTCCCTGATTTCTTGAATTGCTTTCCTCTAGCCTTCAAGAAATCCTTCTTCCCGGTACTACCGCTGCTGCCACCTTCAAATCGAGGAGGTGGTTGTTGTCCCGGTGCTGGAAGCACAAACGAAGCCTCTCTCTGCCTCATCAGGCCTGCCTCAGCTCCCTTGGCTCTGTTTAGGGCATCGGTGAAGTTGTTGGGCCTCCCAGTATTCACCAGAGTAAAAATTTCAGGATTTAGGCCATTTATGAACTGATCTGCTACGGCCTCATCACTTCCTGCCACATGAGGGGCAAATCGGAGCAGAGTAGAAAACTTAGCCACATAATCCTCAATGTTCAACTGGCCTTGTTTCAAGTTCGCAAACTCGGCTCCCTTGTCCTTCCTATAAGAAACTGGAAAGAACCGTAGATAGAATTCAGTCTTAAACACATTCCAGGTAATGGCCATACCTCTCTGTTCCAATGCCCTTCTAGTCGTGATCCACCAGTGTTTAGCAACGTCATGCAACTGGTGTATTATCAGTTTCGCTCTCTTTTCCTCAGTATACTCCAAAGAGTCAAACAGTGATTCAATATCGTCCAACCAACTTTCACATTCCACGGAGTTCTCCGTTCCTTTCAAAGTCGGTGGATGAAATGACTGAAACCGTTTCAGCAATTTCTCCATTGCTGTAGGTGTCACATCCATGGGAGGATTCGAGGTACTCCCCTGTTCTGGCATTCTCCTCGGAGGCATATCTGATAACCAAAAGGGTTAGCAGTTCCAACAATAATCCTATTTCAAGCCTCTCTGGATCATCTTACAGCTGATCCATTCCAATAATACACAATACCATATCAATAACAGATAAGTCAGGTAACATGAATTAAAACAAGAATCATGCTAGCAATCAAAAGCAGGAAAGAAAACACATTCTACCCCGCTCACTATCTCCTATCTCAATCTCAAGGATCTATCGCTCTGATACCACCTGTTGTGGGGACCCGGACGCTAATCAAGTTCTTAATCATCATTGGGACCAATTAATCAATAATAAAACAGGGTCTAAATTTTTTTTTTTTTTTTAAACTGCGGAACGTAGTGACATACAACATATATACATATCAGTATATAAAATAAAAATCCTGTATTTCAACATTTATTCAAATTAGGGTTTAAAACTAAAGTCAAGTGTTTAACCCTATATCTAATCCAAGTCCGGTGCCACCACTCTAATCACGATCTAGCTCTTCAAATCAAACTAGTCGACATCAATCATAATTCAGACTAGACTCAATCCTAGTCTAGGGATCCCGGTTTCCAGATGTGGTATTCCTATATCGAATTCCGTAAAGGATGGAACCATAATCTCTATTACTCGATACAACCAGTGCCCTGGTATTCCTATATCGAATTCCGTAATAGAAGAATTCCAATACCCTTTACTCGATATAACCAAATATGGTGTTCCTATATCGAATTCCGTAATATATTCCATTACTCCATATAACCAAACATCCAGTGTCCTAACTTAACCGTCAAGGACTGTAGCTCTATCGCTAGCATCCTATCTTGAGACATAGTGCAATGTGCCGTGGCGATACCACCACTATCCGGCACTTCTGTCACAAGATAACTTGTCTAATACCTGTCATCTAAATACAAGAGAACAAGTACATTAATCAATGTAATGCAAATATCCATGCAATAAAATAAAGTATGTGATTTAGGGAAACCCAAGTCTAAACCGACTCAAGTCCATCTCCCAATACCACATTGACTTATACCTTTCGTTGCAGTCTCGGTTTCCTGCTCAGTCAAAGTCCTGCACTCACAATCTGTCTGGTACTGACAATATCAATAATCTCATATCAATATACCAGTCAATTCCATAACAATCTAATCAATCTGGATTTAATACCAAATCAACGGTATAACGGTACAATTCCAATATCCCCGTCTATACCAATTCACCAGATAACATTTACAATCTATAACTCATATCCAATACCATCTATAATCAATCCATAATCCAAATCTGTCCGGTATTACTGATTATAATCAGAAAATCATAGCAATTCCATAATCAGTCTATTTCTTAATCTGACTTCGATTCTACGATGTCTAACATATCAAGAACATCATATATGAATCCTATTTAATTCTGACAATAGCATAATTTCAAAGCATGTCAAAACGTAGCAAAACTTACGTCAAAGTGTAGCCTACGTCGATAGGATAACAGTACCAAAGTCGGATTACAATTCGGACGGACGGATTGATCACACGATTGAAATTGAAATCAAATTCCAAACTTTCTCTCAATCCTCGATTTTTCGTTTCTGAAAGAAATAAATTGCAATGTATATATATATATATATATATACACGTACATGCAATTGCCAAATGTCGAATTTCCTTCTGCATGACTCGCGCATATGCGCCACATCTTCCGCGCATATGCGCGAGACCTACTGGATTCGGCCTCGGCAGCTCGCGCATATGCGCGACTCTTTCCGCGCATATGCGCGAGGGCTACTGGAGTTTACCGTGGCGTTCCGCACAACTCGCGCATATGCGCGCACATTCATCGCGCATATGCGCGAGACCTTCTGTCCTGTTGGCGCATGTGCGCGCATTGGTTCGCGCATGTGCGCCACAGCTACTGTCCTCGCACATTCCTTTTCACATGTAATCTTATTTCGTGTCTCGGTTAATCCCTTCATAATCATATCAAATTATAATTCAATAATTACTGATTACTGGGATTAATTTTCCAGGCATTACATGCTTGGAACTCTTCCAAGAGACTGCAGCACCATTGAGCATGAATACAAAACTAGAGGTTGACTTCGAGTTATCGATATCGCTTTGGAAGCGAGTGTCGGTATAGCCTTCCAATTTCAGTTCTCTACCCCCATAGACCAAGAACAACTTATTGGTCCTTCTCAACTACTTGAGGATGACTTTCACAGCTTTCAGGTGTGGAAGACCAGGGTTCGATTGATATCCTTTCACTACACATAGTGCAAACGCCACGTCAGGACGTGTAGATATCATCCTATACATGATATTACCAATTTCCGAAGCATACGGAATGCGTGTCATCGCCACTATCTCTGCATCTGTCTTGGGAGACAGACTTGGATAGGGACACGCCATGACACACTGGTAGATGTCCTCTCATGGACTCATCCATCGAGAACCGCTTCACGATGGTATCAATGTATGTGGACTGGGTGAGACCAAGCCATCTTTTCGATCTATCTCTATAGATCTGTATCACAATACAAAAGATGCTTCACCCAAGTCCTGCATCGAGAACTTACTCGCTAACCATATCTTAGTTGATTGCAACATTCCTACATCATTCCCAATGAGTAGAATGTCATCAACATAAAGCACCAAGAATGTAACAACACTCCCACTGACCTTCTTATACACACAGGGGTTCCTCAAGGATTCTTAGTAAATCAAACTATTTGATTGTACTATTGAATCTAAGGTTCCAACTCCTAGATGCCTGCTTTAGATCATAAATAGATCTCTGAAGTTTGCATACCATATGCTCACTTCCGATAGATGTAAACCCTTCAGGTTAAGACATGTAAATAACTTTCTTAAAATCCCCATTAAGAAAGTTTGTCTTGTCATCCATCTGCCATATCTCACAGTCATACCATGCAGCTATGGCTAGCAAAATCCATATGGACTTGAACATTGCGACTGGGAAAAGGTTTCCTCAAAGTCAACTCCTTGACTTTGAGTACATCCTTTTGCCACCAATCGCGCCTTGAAGGTCAATACCTTCCCATCCGCCCCAAGTCCCTATGGGAACAGTTCCCTCAGGTGGATCCACAAGATCCTACACTTGGTTCGAATGCATGGAATTCAACTCAGATTCCATTGCTTCAAGCCACTTGGATGAATCGGCATCAGATAACGCTTCCTTGAAGGTCCTTGGATCACATCCATGGTTAGGCTCATCATGGCCCTCTTCAAGAAGCTGACCATACCTCATAGGTGGTCTCAAGACTTTCTCGAATCTTTTAGGAGCTTGTATCTTCTCTCTTGGCTCTTCGGGTGTGGGTTCTATAATTTTGGGTGTCTCTCGAACCTCTTCGAGTTCTATCATTTCTCCTTTTCTATCCAATAGAAAATTCCTTTTCCAAAAAGGTTGCATTCCTAGAAATAAACACCTTTGTTTCTTGGGGATGATAGAAATGATATCCAACTTAATTCCTTGGATATCCCACAAAAGTAATATAAAATGGATCAACTTTCCAATTTATCTCCCACTACCTGCTTCACATAAGCAGGGCTCCCCATATTCTAAGATAAGAATATTTGGGAGGCTTACCCATCCATATCTCATATGGTGTCTGCCTTTGAATGGACATTTAATGGAATATCTTTTAATTTAAGTTATAGAGATCGTTTTCAAGTTCATTAGTACCAATCAAACATTCATTCATGTAAATGTTGAAAACACCTTTGCAAAATAAACAAGAATATCCATTTTTATCAACATAGAAATGGAAACAATGTTTTTACAAAAATAGGTACAAACAAAACATCTCATAAAATTAACTTAAACTATTGTTCAATAATAAGTAAACATCTTCAATAGCCTTGGCAGCAACTCTTGCTCCATTGCTCATCCTCTAGAAGGTCACACCTTCCTTAAGCATTCTACTTCTTCCCATCACCTGTAACCCATTACAGAGATGTGAGTCATAACCGGTATCTAATACCCAAGAAGTAGAGTTAATTGAAATGTTTACTTCAATTTAGAAATACCGTTTCCAGAACTCTTCTGGGCCAGATATTCCTTAGAATTTCGCCTCCAATGTCCAGGCTTCTTGCAGTGATGACAAACATCACTAGTCTTGTCAGCCCTAACTGGTGTGGCTGCCACAACGGGATTCGGAGATTGCCTCAACAAGGGCATGTTCTTCTTGGGACGTTGGAAAGAACGCTTCTTTCCATTCTCATGTGGATCAATCTTCGTACCAGATGAAGAACCCACATAAAGAACCAACTTCTCTTTCTTGATGGTTGACTCAAACGTAACAAGCATATTCACCAACTCCTCAAGGGTCGGCTCTAGCTTGTTCATGTTGAAGTTCACCACAAAAGGATCAAATGAGCTAGGCAGCGATAAGAGCAACACGTCGGTGGTCAACTCCGAAGGCAAGATCAGATCCATGCCAACGAGCTTGTCCACGAGCCCGATCATCTTTAGGCCATGCTCATGGACCAAGGCCCCATCTCGCATGCGCAAAGTGATCAGCTCCTTGACGGTAGCATGCCTAAGAGGACGTGTTTGCTCTCCAAAGAGCTCCTTGAAGTGCAAATGAATGTCAGCAGCACTCTTTGCACCCTCAAAACGCCTCTGCAGCTCATCATTCATAGAAGTCAGCATATAACACCTGGCTATCAAGTCATGGTCACACCATTCCTTGTAAGCCTGCAATTCCTCAGGAGTGCAGTCAGTCGGAGCCTCAACAGGGGGCGACTGAGTCAGTGTATATGTTACCCTTTCCGAATTCAAGACTATTTTCAAATTTCTTAGCCAAGTGAGGTAATTAGGTCCAGTTAATATGTGTTTGTCGAGTATAACAGATATCGAATTGCGCATCGAAGACATTGTCGATTTGTACTGAAAAGTAAAAACAGATAAATGTTGATGACTATTTTAAATATTTAGTAAGATATGAAGTTTGGACTTTTACTTCATAAATATTTGCTCCCACTGTTTTGACATCTTTCACTACCCTCTAGTGAAAGCGGGAAACTCAGTTCCTCAGTAGGTACGTAAGGTCCAATTAGCGAATTATGATCCCGAATAATATCAGCCAATCACAATTCCTAAAAGGTAGTTTCCAATTACATCACAATGCAACCCTCTACGTAAACTTTTGTCTCACGTTTGATTAGGACCCAATAATATGACGTCGTTCATCTTCACGTGTCAAGCCTTACCCATCGATGTTGAACCTTAATGGACGGTCGCCATGAGTTCCCTCAATAATATGAGCCGAAATCATGGGAGTTCCACGTAGTTCACATCACTATGTCAATGGATGTCACAGCTTTCCGGCACCCAGAGCTCCCCCAATAATATGAGCCGAGCCCCGAGTACGGGTAGCGTTCATCATGCACCCATTGTCGATGGAAGACAAGGAAATTATAAACAAATTTATAATTCCCCTTTTCGGGCTTGATATTAATTTTGAATCTTATTCAAAATGAGGGTTTTTAATTTTGAAAGGTCTCATCATTAATTTTATTTTAAAAGCTCGCCATGTTTGATCGTATGTTTGCCGGATTCATGCAACTTTGTTATTATCATAATAATAACGCACATACTCATTATTTATAACATATCATGCATATATTATAAACAGTAAAAAAACAAGGATGATCAATCGCCCCAATACTAACGGTCCGTGTGAGCTAAACACGGACCTATGTCCAATCCTAGGGTAAATGCACGGGATGCAAATGCAACATTTACATAAGCTTCCAATATTTACATGTCTTCGATCTTCATAATCATCATGACCACCATCTTCCAATCTTGATCATCCACTATACTAATATTTACAAATAAATATCCATGGCAAATAGGGATACATCTCATGGGGTGGGAACGGGCCATAAACCAAGCCCACTTGATAAATTGATAATTATTACAATCATTCAACACAAAATATCCTAGCATACACCTAGCAAATTGGGCTTGGGCTTTTGATCATCCTTCATGCATAATATCACATATCATACACCATCAATTAATAATCACAATAATTAATTGATCCAATATTATATATCTTGATCCAATCACTAACCGCCACGATTATAAACTAAATTAACAAAGTATACAAACACCTTTGTCTACTCTCAAATTAATTTATTTATAATCGAATTTATTATAAATCACAATTTACTATAAATAATTAAAGTCCAACTTAAATTATTTATTTCATGAGAAAATATTTGCAACTTTTGTAATTTTAAACTTAAGGGCCCAAAAAACTCAATTTTTCACCAAAAACATTTTTGGCCCATTTAAAATCACAAATGTGTTGGCCATCCAATGGCCCAACAACTCAAGGCCCATGACACTTTGGTAATCCAAAACACTTTTGGAAACCCTAGTTTTCATCGCCGTCGCCGGAGCTCCGTCGCCGGATTCCGGCCAACATTCCGGTGAACAAAATTTTTTTTTTTTTATTAAACAAGAGGTTTCGGGCAGCCCAAGGGGCTGCCCTTGCTGCCCATTTCGAGCAGCCCCTCGGGCAGCCCGAGGCGCCCGAAATGGGCAGCAACATGCTGCCCAAAATAGCTTCAAAAGTGGCCTTGATTTTGGTTGCAAAAAATATCTCAAACGGTTAGAAAATGATCTCAATATAATATCATGTATTATGCTACACAAAATGGTAACCATAGCTCTTGATACCACTTGAAGGGATCGTTTTAGGGAGACCGAAAACACGCAACGGAAGCTAAAATTTTAAAAATATAAGCTGAAAAATTCGGCCCCCTTCCATTTTGTGCAACAAATACATTTAACACCTTAAATCTCATTCATAGGGTGTTTTAGAATTTTTTACCTATCAATCTTTAAAAGATTGATTGTGGCTCCAACTTTGTTGTCAAACAACAAAGCTCTTCAAGGCATGAAGATCTACAAGCTCCTCCTCCAAGTCCTTGAATCTTTCCTTCAAATTAGGCCCACCACCAACTAGGTAGATCCCCTCTTAATTTGCACTAGAAAACTAAGAGGATTTTTCAAAGAGAAGTGTAGTGTTCCTCAACAAATTGAAAAACAAGAAAATGAAGAAAAATGGAGAGAATTTTCAAGAGAGTTTCGGCCATCTCATGTTGTGAGAAAAACAAAAAGCAAAAGGTGCATGCCTTGCATTATTTGAATAAAAAGTAATCTCCAACCCTTCACCTCCCATGCATGTATATAATATAGTTTTTAATCAAATTAAAAACTTTGGACTAAATTTAATTATCTCAAACATATTTGAGACTATTTAAACATTACTTGAATTTACCCAAGTCCCACTAGTTAAATAATTATTTTAATTGAGCTCTACAAGACTCAATATTATTTAATTAATTCAACACTTGAATTAATTTAATTATTTGGACTCTACTAGGTCCACTAGTGTCTAATTAATTCAACACTTGAATTAATTTAATTTAGTCCATAATAATGTTTATGAAAATCACAATTTTCAAATACATTATTCACTTGGCCAAATTTTAATTTTAGAACACTTCCATAAATCAAAATTTACATTTCTCTAATAGAAGTCATACTTCTATTTTTCCTTACGCCTATAAACTCATTTATAAGCCGTTCAACACATTGAACTATTTTCTCCTTTAAAGAAGTCATACTTCTAATTTTTCTTTATGCTTATAAACTCCTTTATAAGCCGTTCAACACATTGAACTATTTTACTTCTCAACGGGATCTAGAAAGCTAGTACTTGTGTGGCCCTCAATGGTTCATTGATACAACTAGCCGTGGGTTCACATCTCTATGTGATTCGGACTAAACATGTCCTTATATGAGCATACCCCAATTGCTCCATTCTTATTTATCAACACCTTGATAATAAGAACGTCAGAACTCAAGTCTGATAGTACCCAACCAATCACGTTAAACGCCTAGCAGTATCGCTTACGTGATTCCCTAGGTATCACATGATAGTGCCTGCAAGAACGAATCAATTATGGTTAGCGTACAGTACGGTCCCTTCATCTCATATATCCCGATCGATTCGACAACCATTGGTTTATCGAGAGTTGTCAATGAATCGATACTATGTGTCATGTTGTAGTTGCATCGATGGTGTAATCTATGAAACCCCTTTCATAATTACAACCATACTCTGGCAAGAGATTTCGATCTACATACACATGATAACAAATAGGATATCCATACCCGAAGGTAAGCGGTGAATCCCCGACTACAATGCATCGACTCCTATGTGTTTCGACAGAACACCCAACCTTGCCACCTGATGACCCCATAAGAGTCGGTAAACAAGTCAAAGTGTAATTCTAGCACTTAGAGTCTCAATGTTGTCCCGGGTCATAAGGACTAATTCTGTACAACCATAAACTAGGACATTTCCACTCGATAAGTGAGAACCACTTGGAAATTCCTTTTATGGAGGGTTGTTCAGTGCACTCTACAAGGAGCACCTATCTGCATGTCCGGACATCACAATGTCCCCTACCAATGAAACATGGTACTCACATCGCAGATACTAGTCTCGAACTCGAGCGGCCTATATCCTTCTTAGTGGCGGCTGAATCGACTAGGAACCGTTTAGAATATACAGTATTACAAATATGAGTTTCATGATACTCATCATATGAGCATCTCATATTCTTTCTACTATTTGTATATTCAAGGGCTTTATCTATGCAACTAGCATGGGTATACAGATAAAGATGTGCCAAAATAATAATATCAAATATTACTAAAATAAAGATTGCTAATACATAGAGTTTCATTGTGAACACTCGGCCAACACTTGGCTCGACGGGCACCTACTTTAACACTTACCCCCGACTTTGAAAGGCACTGAAAATGCAGCAGATTGCGAAAGCTGGCTGGATGATATAGAAATGTTATTTGAATCACTTGCCTATTCAGATGAACGCCGAGTAAAGCTGATTGGACATTAATTGCAAGAAGTGGCCAAGAGTTGGTGGCTTAACGGCGAAACGAGCCCTAGAACATCGAGGTATTGATATTACTTGGAAAGTCTTTAAAGATGAATTTTACCAACGTTTCTTTCCAGTATCATACCGAAAAGACAAAGGGGCAGAGTTCGCCAACTTGAGACAAGGGCCAGTGGAATATAGAGGAATATGTTGCCAAATTCTCGTCCTTGCTTCGATTTGCACAACATGGAGCAGGGAATGATGAGGCAGTTGCCGATCAATTCATAAACGGTTTGAATCCGATATCTTCACCTTGGTGAACACGGGGCGACCCAACACTTTTTCGAGGGTGATCGATCGAAGGGGTAGTTTGGCTGATTGCAAGCAGGCTTATACGTGTTAGGGTCAGAGACCGATCGCCAACCCCCGCCGCATGCCACTGAACTCCTCCTGATTGATATGAAGCCGTAGTGGCAAGAAAGAGTTTTTAAGGCTGGGGAAGCTTCAAAGAGCAGGATGTCCATGGATCCGATATAGAGTCAAGAGACAGCTTGCGGTTCGGGTGT